>NC_079443.1:19367492-19552492 GCF_903798145.1 Danio aesculapii
ACTCACTTAATGATGGCACACAGCTGAAGATAACCAGGAGGAAATGCATTCACAGAAAAAATAGGAAAGTGTTAAAGGTGACGTGTGATGGATAAAAACTTCAGTGTGTTAAATGGTGTATTCAAAATTAGAAAAAAATATAGAATCTGTATTTCACTTTTTGTTTGGTGAGATTTGTAATTTTTTTTAAACAAAAAGTCTCATATGTGGTGGCATGGTGGCTCAGTGGTTAGCACTGTCGCCTCACAGCAAGAAGGTCACTGGTTCGAGTCCCGGCTGGGCCAGTTGGCATTTCTGTTAGGTGTTTGCTTTTGTTTGTTGTCCCTGTGTTCGCATAGGTTTCCTCCGAGTGCTCCAGTTTCCCCCCCACAGTCCAAAAACATGCACTATAGATGAATTGAATAAACTAAATTGGCCATAGTGAATGACTGTGTATGGATGTTTCAGGTTGCGGCTGAAAGGGCATCTGCTGAGTAAAACATATGCTGATTGAGACGACTGAAATAGAGACTAAGCTCAAAGAAAAGGAATGAATGCGTCTTGCATGCTTATTATTTTCTATTTGAATATGTTTTAAAATTGTATTACTTTTTTAATATTTTAAAATATAATTATTTAATATATTAAAATATAACATATTTAATTCAATACATTATTATTTCAGCTTAGTCTTCACTGTCACATTATTCCTCAGAAATAATTCTAATATGTGTCCCTGGACCACAAAACCAATCTTAAGTTGAATTGCTGTATTATATTATATTTGTAGAAATAGCCGAAAATACATTGTATGGCTCAAAATGATCAACTTTTCTTTTTTATGCCAAACATCATTAGAATTTTGAGTAAAGATGATGTTCCATGAAGACAAACTCTAAATACACTGAAAAAAAATTATTCAAAGATGATTCCTTGGATTTACTCCATTTTTTTTACGTTAAGTGGTTGTAAACAATTTATTTGGGCTGAATTTAAACAAACAAATTAAGTTGAACATTGTTAAATTTTATTTGTTTGTCTAAATTCAACACAAATAAATTGTTTGCAACAGTTTTGCATGCAACACTTTTTTCAGTGTATCCTATTGTAAAAACTAAACATTTTGAATAAATTAAGTAAAATGTATTACTAAAAAACAACTTTATGGGCAATTTTCTCAATATTTATATTTTTAAGCCCTCAGATTTCAGATTTTCAAATAGTTGTAGCTCAGACAATTATCATATCCGAAACAAAACATATATCTAGGCCTGAGCGATATTGCAAAAAAAATTATCACGATATATTATTTCATATTCGATATCGATAATTATTAAATATTTTTCACAATACAATTAGAAATAATAGTTTTTATTTTTTATTTTAACCACTTTAAACCAACCACTTTTTTTTTTTTTTTACCAACATTCTAAGGCAAATAGTTTTAATAGTCAAAAACAAAAATATTTAAACAAAATATCTGATCTCTTTATAATAAAATAAACGTAAGTGTTAAAGAGACTTAAACTTGATAAATAAAATGTTACAAAGTGTGTGCAATGGTAAAGTGCAAATGCTGAACAATCAAAGCAAACTTCAAGGTAGATCATATGTAAGGGGCCAATAATAATGATACAGTAAACCTCAAACTCTGTAAACAAATTATGATAAATCTGAGCTTTCAAGTAAAGGATTTTACATCATTATTCAAATACATACTAAACATTACAAATTGTGAAGTTGGATGACTACATTACCCCTATGCTTAAAAATCTTTCAGATGGGGAGCAAGTGGCTGGATGCACAAGAAAAGAAACCAAAAAGCCACTCTGGCGACATCCTTGTTATTCTGACCTGAAGTGACAAGTGCAAGCGCGTGGTTTCCTTTACTATTTACAATAGGCTTTGCGCTCGCGCTACACTGGCATGTCTCGTAACTAGGCAACCATTAACCGTTTTCTCACAGGATGACAAAGGGACAAACCATTAGAGAAAAGTAAAAAGCACAGCAGTGTTTGGATGGCCTGTGTTTGTCTGAGGTAAGTAGTCTGCCGTTATTATTGAAATGTGTATGTTCCATACAAAGTGTGAAGCAGATTGGTTAATTCTATTACATGAATCGCAGTGCGCTCGCGATATTCAGAAAAGTTCAGATGTTTTTCAACTAGGTGTACCTGGAAAATGCGCACGTCATGTGAGTGTTGCTCCCATATGTGCATCGTGCAAGTCAGACACCTCTATTTGAAATGATAAACTTACACCGTAAGCTTATTGCATTGCTTCTAAGGCGCATGCTCAGCAGTGCCTTTTTTAAATCGATTTTTTAAATCGAATGTTGTTCGGTAAATATCGATACCGATTTTATCGCACAGCCCTACATACATCAGTGGAAAGTTTATTTATTCAAGATATTTTCTAAATGATTTGCTCTTCTGAATGGTTTTGTGATCCAGGATCACATACTGTATGATGATTTCGTGCACAAGCAGCATTAGGTCATACTTTTTTGGTTTGTTGATAAAGTTTTTTCTGATTAATTAAAATATGGAAGTGTCTTTAATGTCATATTTAATTGATTTTATACATAATAGATATCAATGAAGTACCAATATGGACCCATTAGGTACTAATGTGTACCTTTTGACAAGTTAATGCCTAGTGGTAGCTCTCCTTCATTTTTGAGAGACAGGAACTACTTTAACCATCAAGCAGCAACATTGACTTCACCACTGGTGTGTTTTTGTGTAAACAATGGAAAAGTTTAGTGAAACTAACACTATTTGGAAAAAAAGTAACACTAGTTGCAACAAAATCACACATCTCTCCTTTAAAAGCCCTGTAAAAGAACAAAGAATGACTGAACAAGAAAGTATAGTGAAAAACGCCTTAGAGGAATAGCACGGCGCCATAATCTGACAGATCTGGCTGCAGAGTCTTCTACACTGCGGGCTGCTAATGATCTCCTAAATGTGAGCTTTAAGACTCGGGACGGTTACTGATGGTCACAAAGCCTGGCGAACACATTTTACTGATGATGGTCCCTTCGCCCCAGAAACACTCTACATCACTTATGAGACTCTGGGCTTCTGCAGAACCCAGCTTTCACATTCAACTCAATGAATATGGCAGAAATCATGACATTTGGCAAGTCCAGCTCTTCTGTCGGCTGTCAGAGAATGAAATGAGGCTCACACAGTCATTTATTTCACATAGCCGTTACTCAAGAGTTCATATACTGCAGGTATTCACCAACACACAGCTAATTAAACTTCCAACCGTTTCATTCATTACACCATTGTTTCCTTTTCTCCTCAGATTTCAGTCTAATTTTAGCACTTCGACACACTTTAAGAGATTCATTCAAATTCTGAGTTATGCGTCCAACGACAGATTGTGGTGTAATTGTTTTAGAAAGGAAATTAAACGTCAGACATGAAAAGTGTTAGTGCCTTTTTAGCTCCCCTCACCCTTAATAAATGAATCTAATGGGCATTTCTAGAATTTTGCGCACCAAATCCAGTTGTGAGCCAATGCAAAACCTACAAGGATTGTTTTCTTTTGTGACACACTGATCTCCTCCATTTAGTCTCATGTAGAAGCAAGTCTCAGTCATGAATGGGTCACATTATCTGCGCGATACTGTTTATAATCATCATTCAAAGTAGAAGAGGGAATACGAAACTCGCCACAAGCATATTTCTGTCACAGATACAGTTTTGGCAGGCCTGGGTTGACTTAAGCGCTGTATGTGCGCTGATTTATGGGAAACAGAAAGCGATGATGCCTCTCTCATATTAATGCGCCCACAATGCCCTGCACTGGGCCGCTTTTATGTGCCACAGCGGGCAACTGTTGACCAGCTGTTTGAGGAAGCTGCAGTTGTGTCTAAAAGAGACACCTGTAGATGTAGACGCATCATGCGGCAGATATTTGCACACACAGTGAAATCTCTATAACTCATGTGTGCCGCTTCTTATTGATCATCAGTGCCTGGGACTTCAGTTGATTTGTGAATAATGCTCCTTCATACTTCAGGATTGCACAGAAGGGGACTTCAACAAAAGAAATGGAGATTTATGTCTCCAGTCTGCCAGTCGAGGAACATGATTAACCAAAGTCCCTTCATCCTCTGCCAGTCTCTCAGTCTCTCTGTCCCATTTTTTGTTTAGTTTTATAGGCACGGCGTGTAATGGTACATGGTGTAAGAGCATACTGAAATAGTTTCATGTGTAGACAAATTTAAACAAAGATTGTGATTAGATTACATGTGAAAGTGAGAATTAGGTTTTTTTAAGCAAAAGACAAGGCATAGTTTGTAGTTTTAAACATTACAAAGTAGATAATGAGTGTGAGAATATGTGTAATGACAAGACAATAAAAATATAAAATAATAAAAAGCAAAACATAAACAATATAATAATAATTATTATTATTATTTCTTTTATAACTTGTTTTAACACATTTTAATCTGCTTTTGATCATTTTAATTATTTTAATCATTTTTATTTTATTTTTTCTTTTATTCTTGCTTATTTAAAGCACTTTGAATTGGCAGTGTGTATGAAATGTGGCATATAAATAAATAAAAATATATAATTTTAACTGTTAATAATTTTTGATTATTGTGTAAATAAAAAAACTTAAGAATAGTTCAAAATATATTTTCAAAAATTCTAATTTATTCTGCTACTGAGATAATAATAATAATAATAATAATAATAATAATAATAATAATAATAATTATTATTATTATTATTATTATTATTAGTATTATTATTATTATTATTACTATTACTATTATTATTATATGAATATATAATTTAAACTGGTATTGTAAATGACAGAGTAAAGAGTAACTAGTGAATAGTTCTAACTCTTGGACTGTATCTAATGGAATTTATATGGAAACAAGAGAAATATAGGATTTTGTTCTTCTTAAAGTCAGAAAAGCATTGCATTATGCTGGAATAATATGGATGCTCCTCCTTTGAAACTATGGGAAAGGAGAAATTATAATAATTACGACTTATAATAATCTTTGATAATTAACAATTATCTTATTAATCTTTTGGAAACATAATATTATAAAATGGGAATATTGACTAATGCTGATTTATTTTGGACATTGTAACTTAAGCACTGTAATGATTATTATGTTTTCATTAGTTTATGCGTGTTTTGCAATATTTTTATATTATTATATAGTAAATTATTACTTATTTGTAGATATTTGTATTATTTTGTGTGTGTAAATTGAATATGTGTGTATGGAGAAGTGTATACTTGTTTATGTTTTGTTGTTATTTAGGCTATATTGATATTGCTTGGAAAAAACATTGAGAATTGTTTAAAATATATTCCAAAAAATTCTCTGCCACTATGATATATATACAGTTGAAGTCAGAATTATTAGCCCTCATGTTACATATTTTTTATATATTTATTGCCTAATTTTTGTTTAATAGAGAGATTTTTTGACACATTTCTAAACATCATAGTTTTAAGAACTAATTGACAGTCCATCCATGATGACAGTACGTAATATTTAACTTGATATTTTTCAAGATACTACTACTCAGCTTACAGTCCCCATGAAACGGAAGCTGTGACCGTTATTGTTTTCATATTGTGACGCAGTTCCTAGAGAAATGGAATATTAAATGACACAACAGTGGGCGTGGCTTGTTTTTTTCTGCTGCGAGCTGATTGGGTGTAGTAAAGTATGCATTTCACTTAGAAAGATTGGGAAAAGGGTTTGGGGAGACTTAATACAACCTAACAGCTCCTCCTTCTCATCATTTTGTTTTGTTGTTAACCTGAGTGGAAGAGGGCGAGGTTAAATATGTTAGCCACACCCAATTCCTAAGATATAGGTAATCTGACACATTAACTAAACAAAATAATAATAACAGTAGGGCTAATCATTTTGCCTTCAAAACTGTCTGTGTATACGTGTGTGTGCGTCTACTAGTATCTCCACAACTCTTTCCATTTCAGTTTTGCCTTTCATCTTCATCTTGTTCACATCCTCTCCAGCTGCTCTAGGTGTTGTAGTTTGGCAGTGTGGTGCAGTTCTGCCACCTTTACCTGCTGAATCTCTCTCTCTCTCTTTCTCTCTCTCTCTGTTTTCCAGCCCTCACACGTTCACTTACACCAGATGTGGAGTCTTGCTGCTGGGAAGACTAATTGTTTTTCACTGCCACAATCTCATTGGGATTTTTTCCACCTTCATTAATGTATTTAACATTAGTTTTGCTCTTCTTTTTCAGACATCCCGGGCCACAGCCAAGTCTAGTGAGCTGCGAGAGGAATGACTTGCTCACCGAAGTACATGGAACATTTTCATCTGCCAGATTCAACCAGCGCAGTGGAGCGAGGCCATAACCATGATGAACAGTCCCCACGTGGCTTCGTGCAGGTCTCTACCAGTTTGTTTGCAAAAATCCTGTCCTTGAACACACACAAACATACTCTAAATGTGTGTCTGTGAGTATTTCTGACCATTTCTGTGCGGCAGGGTGTGCATTTGTGCGCTTTTCTGAAGGTGTGTGTGTGTGCGCACCGGTCTCTCGGGCCTGGCCATAACAGTGATGGATGGTCCGTGTGTGTGGAGGCCGTTATTATTTGTTATGTGAGCGGGTGTGTGTGACAGGCGTTGTGGGCCGTACACCTGCTGTGCGAGCTGAGAGGCCGAGCGGGAAGAACAGCTGTACGCATTGATTTAGCAGCTCGCTCCACAGTCTGCAGGAACAAATCAAGCAACAGCTAATAAAACCTGCCTTTATGATTGCGGCCCAACTGCCCCCAAAACAACTGGCTACATCATGTGTTTCTCTAACACCCGTTATTGCTCAAAATTAAACCCCGGACTAAGGTGTCACTTCTGGCCGCGGCGGGTTTAACGTCTGAGCTAACGAGTATTTGAAGCTGATGTGAAACCAAGTGCAGATTGTTCCTGCTAAGCTGTCTTTTTCCTCACTTTTTGGGAGAAAAAAGCTTATCATTGAAAGTTTGTGAATGAAATATATGTTTTACCTATGGGATTAAGGTGGGTGAAAATATTTAATTACTTAATTACATTCCTCTCTGAAAAGGTTTGACAACTTTAGAGTTTTTAAAGGCCATTAAAGGTGTCTGTAGTTGTTTTTAGTAAAATGTTCTGTTGTGTTTTTTTGATTGACCGCCGATTAACTAAAATTTTAAATAAGAATATTGACAGAAAATGACAAATATTTTCAAATTTCAAATATTGGAACAAAAATATGATATACAGCAGTGGTCCTCAACCAAAAGAAATCATGAATTATTTCCATTTTACTTATTATCTAAGTCTGAAGGATCTTTTATTTTGAAAAATCTTTTATTTTGAAAAATGACCGTATTCTCGCTTACATCTTGGTTACTTTAGTGCCCAAATTTAACCCACAAGCAGCAAAATTAGCTGTGCCATCATGTTTGTGCAAGAAGATCGACTACTGGGGATCACAAATGATGGCGGCCTTTTAGATAGCGTCTTTTCTGTGCAAGTTCGTTATTTCCAATGGAGGTTCACGGCTTGTGCTCATACCTTCCAGAAGCACATAGCTGAATGAATGCCAGGAGTGCACCGCAAGAACTGACTGATCAACTTCAGCTTGTATGGAATATACACATTTCAGTAAATTAATTATCTCAGACAAACACAGAGCGCCCAAACACTGCAGTGCTTTGTAATTTTCTTGTATCAGAGTGACAGCAATGTTTTGTCAGCTTGTCATCCGCTGAGAAAACGGTTGATGGTTGCCTAAGATACACCCACCCCCAACCACCCCCATTATATTTTTATAAACTGGGGTCCAGAAAATGCCAAATAAAGATAATTTTTGAGGGAATGGTTACATAAAATCAATTTACTTATAAACAGGTTCTTCTTTTGCCTTTCTAGCAGGTTAAGAAGGAACACACACCCTGAGAGAGGAAGAAGCCTTGCTTACTGGTTGTTTTAAAAAGGGATTAACATGGTTAAAGCTTAAAAAAGTATATTTAATAGAATCAGCGCTAGATCATCTTTTATTTTTAGTTATCTGAAAAGCCTGCGTCAAACTGTGTCTTTTAAAAACAGATCAGCAGTAAAATCAAATACAAATGAACATGCCACTATGTGATAAAGTCCTGTTGCCTCTATGTATTTTCGACAAACTCTATGCTCTTGCAGTACATTTGACAGCAATTAGAAATGGATTTGGGACACAATGCAAAGACAGTTATAAACAACAGAAAAGACTCTTCACAAGGACCATAGGCAAGGCTATAAAATGAGTGTGTTTTCTTACATCTCGCCACAACACAATGCCTAATTCTCAGGGACACCATTGTCATTCTGTTGCATTCAATTCCGTTTATATTTCTCTTCTGCTACAAGCTTGATCCAGTCGGCGTGGCTAAAAAAGGCACGATAAGAAGGTGTTGCTCTGTTACTCTCTTACACTTTTGTGTTAAAATATTTAAGGGAAATTAGATTTATCAGTTTTAATGCTGAGGAGGGACAGTGGCTGAGTGGTTAGCATGGGTGCCTCACAGCAGGAAGGTTGAGTCCCAGCTGGACCAGGAGGTCTTTCTGCGTGAAGTTCGCATGTTCTCCCTGTCTGCCTTTGGTTTTCCCCACAATTGGTCGTATTGTATGAAAGGGAGAGTGTTTGCGTGTTTCCCAGCACTCTCTGGAAGGACATTCGCTGTGTAAAAGAATGGTCATAGTAATTGGAGGTTAATCTCGTCTGATAAACAGGGAATTGGCGGAAGGAAATTGAGTGAGTGAGTTTAAATGCTACATTGCAAATTTTCAACGTTTATTTGAAAATAATGTTCATAACTCAGATCAGTTAACCCTGACCTTAACGAGATGCATCATTTGACAAGATTAGACATTGAGTTTATATAATAATAAAAAACCCTAATTCTATATTTTTATCAATAGTTTTCAAAGTAAATGCCAGTATTTTGTCATAATCGACACAAATGCAAACGCTCTCACTGTGCCAGAGTGACATCATGTGGTCAGCAAGAAAATGTGATTGACTGACATCTGAAGTGAGACATATAATTTGGGATCCAACATCCAGCCTCCTTTTAAACATAATTATTTTTTCGTTCCCAGCTTTGGCCATTGAATTATGTCTCACACCACGAGCGCCGTGTTTTAAGATGCAGATGTCATATTAAAAAACAGATCAAAGCATCTCAAGACTTTTTCATTCTCTACTATTGATTGAAGAGTTGTCCAGCTGTTTGAGCAGTGTGCTCATTTTATTTCTCTATGTCAGCTCTGAGTGTTTGTTGAGGCAAGTGTCCTGTAGGTCAAGGGTCATGATTAGATTAAACCTGTTTTGCTAATCTTTTATTCAGTGCCACTTTATTTTAAACGATTCAATCGGCTATTTACAATTATATCTGAACCAATTAGTGTGTTAAATTCCTCATTGTGTTGGTGTTAGAGAATGCTCATTTGCTGGTGTCATCAGAAGAGTGTTAGCATTCCTGAAGGAGATTAGCTTTCTGATGCTGGACTGCATGTCTTTACACAGCTGTATGCTTGCTGTCTGGCCTGTGTTAGGCTGTGTCCCGTAACAGTGGCCCCATTGTTAGTACGGGAGCTATGGTGTGTAGACAGACAGAGAAAGGGGGACCAGTCGAATACCAGAAGATTGGACATGGCTCCTGTTTCAGTGAAATCGACATCTGACACACACACAAACACAAACTAGAATGACACATATACAATATATGGCCTATAGAGCATGTGGAGTCTCCCAAACACCACAGCCGCAGGCTCAAAATAATGGGTGTTAACGGGGCAAATGAACTAAAACATGGTATATAAAGTGGAGATTAAAATTAGACCATTTTTAAAGATGTTATTTTTTTAAGTAATGTAATCATCATTAAAAACTTGAAGAAAATAAAGGAATTTGTGGCTATACCATTCTATACAACAATGTTTTACATTCATTCATTTTGTTTTCAGCTTAGTCCCTTTATTAATCTGGGTTCGCCACAGTGGAATGAATCGCCAATTTATCCAGCATATTTTTTTACGCAACGGATGCCCTTCCAGCTGCAACCCAACACTGGGAAACATCCATACACACTCATTCACACACATACACTACGGACAATTTAGCCTACCCAATTCATCTGTACCGCATGTTTTTGGACTTGTGGGGGAAACTTCACACAGAACATGCGAACTCCACACAGAAATGCCAACTGACACAACCGATGCTCGAACCAGCGACCTTCTTGCTGTGAGGTGAACGTGCTACCCACTGCGCCACTGTGCAGTCATCAATGCTTTACAAATAGTCAAAATGGTCCTGCATTAAAATCAATGATTGATTGAGTAATAATTCAAAACAGGGAAGGAACTCAATGTTGTCAATCGAGCTTCTGATAAATATTTGCATTCATTCTGCTCTGTCACTCTATAAGGGCCGGGACACACTAAGACAACGGTCAGACGTTTTTTTTTTGGTCGGGTTTCATTCAAGCGATTTGTTTTGGTGTGTTCCACAAGTCAGCTCTTGTTGGGATAACGTTGTAGCTTGTTGGCCTGATTCAGCGTGTAGAATCTGCATTAGATCGTTGGCTATTGAGAGCGCTTTGACTGTTTATTCAGCAACGAAAGAGCAAGTATGACATAGTGTTGTCAAGAAGGACACAAAGAGGCCAGTAATTTCACTACATTTATCAAATATTTGCAAACAATATGGATTATTAGATTATCAGACACATATAGCATGAGCAAATCCCTCCGTGATGATTTACAAGTATTGGGATAATATTACTGAATGCTGCTTTGTTTACGCGTTGTCTGTCCACATCGGAAGTTTGGTTCCCCTTTGTGCAACAAAAAAATACAGACTACTGCAGAACATGTTTGTTGTTTCAGTCGGTTTTTGTTCATTTGTTTTGTTCACATGCAGCTTTTTGGTCCAGGTGTGATCCAACACGAGATGAAAACACAGTAACTGTGCGTTCCCACCGAAAGCAGTGAGAGTGTCAAAGTAGCCGGAAGTCATTTATTTTCAATGGGAACCGGCGGCCATATATGCGGCAAGGAGCATCGCAGCACGACGCTTCTTCGCCGGTGTGGCCGTTGAGGAGAGTTAAAATCAAGTCAACTTTATGGTAATGAGCTATGACAACACAAATAAGTTTTGCTGATTCAGAGTATTTTAGACATATGGATACATATTGGATAAGTGGAGCAAAGCCACACCACATGCAACTTGATTTTCTATAGTTAAATGAATTTGATAAAAAGTGCACAACATTTTCAGGCCAGAAAGCATGGTTTTTATGCAGGAATGTAACTCATTTGCTGATATGCTGCAACGGCCCCTTTAAATACGAGATCAATGTAGCGAATTTTGACATTCTCACTGCAGGAGCTGTGAAGGCAGACATCGTTGTCATCAGGGCGGCCAGAACGACCTTTGACGCTCTCGCACAGTTAGGTTTCGTTGGGGCTATTTGTTTTTTATTCCTGCCTAATATATTCCAACCCAGGCTCATTTTGAAAACGTAGTCCTATATATGTTTCTGGAGACCGTGAAATACGTCCCAGGAGTTACATATTTTTGCAGTTTTTGTTTTCGCGAATCCACGAGAGGCCGCTGTGTACACTTTTTCATATCTCAAATTTCTCTCGCGAGTGCCATTCACGCCTGCTGTTCTTATGTAAACCCACCAGAGGCCACTGTTGACTGACTGTTTGACTGAATGAATTACTGAATGACTTACTGACTGACCGACCAATCGACTGACTCACCCTCCTCCTTCCCTAAACCCAACCAATTTTATCGATTGACTCAGTTGATTTTTTTTGCTGATGAGAGGTTTGCTCACTACAGACACTGCACTTGAACATTGAACTGATGGACAAGTCTAGCTGCAATGTTGAACTGATTGACCATTTAGATTCTCTGCATTATCCTGTCCTCATGCTTTTGACTTTCATGGATGACCAGCTTTTTTGGAGTATCTACTGGCATTGTAAACATGAACGATTCTAAAAATCATACTTTTGGAAAGATCAGCTTCTCTTGCTGTGGCTGAAAAGCTCATCATTTGGTCTTCATTTAGTCTACCTGTATACAGAGAGTTTAGTCACTTTATCTTGCAAAGTAAGTTAAAATTTAATATTTAGGCTGCAAGTTAAATTGAGTATGTCAAATAATTAAGCACATAATGAGCAGGTAAGACCAATAGCTGGGAGGAATCTGAAAGAGTTTTCTAAAGCCTGGTGTTCTGACATTTTATCCTACCTGTCAGATTATGCTACCAACACTGAAAATAAATAGTTCTGAGGTTGGGGTTAGGGATTGGGGTGCATTACAGACTCATATCACACCACTTCATATCAAAATTTATGCTTGAAGCACAATCTGATGGATATAATATTTCATCATAAGAATGTGCTATGCTTTATGAATGTGATGTAAGACAATCTGACAAGGTAGGACAAATTGACAGAACACTGGCTTACAATATGTAATTTTAGTCATGATTTGGTCAAAAATTCCTATAATCCATAGCTAAATATTTGGTTTTTGATCGCTGGTTTGGTATGTTCATCTACAACAAATAATGGCTTTTGCGTTCCATTTTTCCCTCCAATGAAATTTTGGAAGTATCGGAAGATTTAGGCAAGGCAAGGCAAGGCAAGGCAAGTTTATTTATATAGCACATTTCATACACAGTGGCAATTCAAAGTGCTTTACTTAAACAGGAATAAAAGAAACAAGTATAAGAGAAATAAAAACAAATAATAAAAATGGTCAAAATGAAAATAAAATAAAATAAAAGCTGATAAAATGTGTTATAAAAGAATTTAAAAGAAGAGAAAAACATAGTAGTTCGATCTGTCGGACGTAGCACAGTGCTCATTCAGTAAAGGCACAGCTAAACAGATGTGTTTTCAGTCTTGATTTGAACGTGCCTAATGTTGGAGCACATCTGATCATTTCTGGAAGCTGATTCCAGCAGCGAGGGGCGTAGTAGCTGAAAGCCGATTCACCCTGCTTTGACTGAACTCTTGGGATTTCTAATCTATTTGATCCTAAAGATCTGATTGATCTGTTGTATTCAGTGAGCATATCTATAATGTATTGAGGTCCTAGGCCATTTAGTGATTTATAGACCAGTAATAATACTTTAAAATCTATTCTGAATGTAACTGGGAGCCAGTGTAAAGACAGGTGTGATGTGCTCTGATTTCCTGGTTCTGGTCAGAATTCTGGCCGCAGCGTTCTGGATGAGCTGCAACTGTCTGACTGTCTTTTTGGGAAGGCCAGTGAGGAGGCCATTACAGTAATCCACCCTGCTGCTGATAAAAGCATGAACAAGTTTGTCTAAGTCTTCACTGGAAACAAAGCATCTAATTCTTGCAATTTAAGATATTTTCCTGCAGTGTGACTTCTCTTATGATGTGCGTCAAATTAAGAACCAATAGGAGCTAATGAATCTGATGGAACAACTTCAAATCACCATGTTGAAACATCAAGCAGTATCTTTTTCTGATATCTGAAATTATTTACATTTTAAATTCAAATTGTTTATGTTTGCTGTAATTCCAGAGCATGGCTTATTGAAGCTTACTGAATGTTGCTTGTGTGTTTGTTTGACAAGTCTTGATTGTCAGTCTGATCTAACAATGTGACATCATGTTTATGCAGTCTGACTAGCTACTTTTATTACTGCTAATATTAAAAACAACACAGTGTGAGTTTTGTTCTTTTTTCAGTCTTTTTTAAATATCTAATTTAGTTTTGTAATACTGTGCTTTAAAATATATGTAGCCTAAAAATTTAAACTATTACTTCTGTTAGTACTGTATAAATTAAAATGTCTTAACAGTGATCTTGAAGTTTAGGAAATTGTAAGTTGTAAAAGCTCCAGTGTATTATTTTTTTCAGCAGAAATTCCTTTCTGCATATCTTTAAAGCCAACTCACCAAAGCCGTCTATGCACATAAACATAAGCACACATGTACAAACATTTCTGCGGCCATTTGCTCCTCTATACACACAGTATCTACAGGCGGGTGACAACTGGCCTGCGGGGTGCTGATGTGATGCCGTCATGGCAGGAGAATCGGGCACCTGTTAAAGTCCGGGGTGCTACGCTGTCAGAAGAACTAGAATATTTGACACACAGGGTGATACGCTGTCAGAAGAACCGTAATATTAAGCAGGCTGGGCGCGATGTTGTGATAGCCACTGGAGCATTGTTCAAGAAATCACATGTTAAGCCCAGATGGCCCTCTGGTGCTTTGGTGTGAACGTGTGGACTATCTGTGGCTTATTGTGCTCGACCAATAGCTGGTTAGAGATTCTTTTGGTTATCAGTCATGACAACATATCTTTTTTATGAACATATGTGATAATAATTACATAATTAATACATGTATTACAATTATTACATATATTACATATATTACAAAATCTATTCTTACAGTGCATCGTCTAAATAATATTTTTACAGTCTTATAAAACCAAAATTGATAATTAATAAAATGAAACATAAAATGACCAAATAGAAAATCAGTCTGCAGTAATATAGCTCAACAAATATGAGTACACCATTCACAAATTTATATGTTTGGAAAAAATATCAAATAAAAATGTAAAAAAAAAAAGAAGCAAAAATTAGGTGAAGCAAAAATTTTGTTGAAATTTTGTCATTTGTATTTTTTTTGCAATATTTTGCATGAATTTTAATGTACCATCTTTCTATTTTTAAGATGTTTGGTGACTAAAATATTATTTTAATAAATATTTCTGTTTAATAAATCTGTTTTGTTTAAATTCACCAAAATATGTTACTTATATTCATGAAAAATAGATAAAAATATACATTTTCTAAATAATAGGGCGTACTCATTTATGCTTATTGGGTATTGGTTTAGTAACAATCATAATCGCTTATTATGTACTGATGTCAGTTATCTTATATGCGCTATATTGCTGTAGTTTACAATGGAAGGGGAGGTAAGCGTGAGTAGTTAAAACATTATAACTACTTAAAAACGCAGGAACTGAGCACAATTCTCTGCGTGTATGTTCGCTGGACACTGGACTTTTCTCTCTCTCTCTCTCTCTCTCTCTCTCTTACTGTGGACCTGTGACTTGTTGGCATGAGGTAACGTTTCCTCTTCTCTCGGCTGTTACAGTGATACTTCTGGATACAGACACGAGCGTGTTTGCAGAGCAAGTTTTCTCCTCCACGTCTATCATAGATCAACTGCGATCGCCGCTGTCGTTTATCAGTGTCACTCATTGGTGAACAGCGCCAGGATGTTCAAGCCAATCGCAGCCCTTTCTATTGAGCACGTGACCAATCACAGAAAGCGAGCAGGATATTTATATTTGTCTATTTGCTATAATTGTTCTGTGCATGTGCTTGAGTTTTTAAGGTACAGTTCATATATCTGACTATTTGTATTAAAGGAAAAAATTGTATTACAAATAATATAGAAATATAAATATATTTATAAATTTTAATACAAGAATTGTTGTGTTGTGAACTAAAATATAAAATTGTGTATGGAAAGCGTCGTCAATGTGCACCGTGATGCAACGAGATGTCGAGTTGAACCAAATCGATGGTATGATAATCGTAACCGAACCCAACTGTGAGACCAGTGAGATCAGTGTAGGTTCACACCTATATACAGGGGTGTAGTGGACATTTTAAAAGTGGGGGGGTCGCAGCTGTATGAAATCCAAAGGTTTACATATTTAATCACCTGTTTCTAAATGGTCTGTCTCTAAAAGTGCCGGGGACGTATCCCCCCCGATTGCTAGGTCCCTATATATATATATATATATATATATATATATATATATATATATATATATATATATATATATATATATGTATATGTGAATAGTTCAGATGCAAAAACCTCTAAATGTCATCTTTTTTTCTTTTTTAGCTTATTTTAATGAATAAATGCAGAAATAAATATTTAATTCATATTATCAGTTCCCATTTTTATTTAACCTATGTGATTCAGTAATGGGGACTTTTTATCATATGTTTTAAATAAATTAGTCCAAGTCAAAAAGCAAGAATCAATTCAATAGATCATTATGTAAAAAAAATGTATATGTCAAACTGTATAATGGTACTATAATAAAACAAATGATAAATTTACTCAATTCAAAATTAAATTAAGAACAAAAAATAGAAAAATGTATTTAAAAATATGAAGTACAGCTACAGCAGTGTCTCGATACTATAATAAAAGATTTCTCATACATAAAAAAGCCTACATTTTCAGATGATTAATTTGCAAGACTTTATAATTGTGGGTTTTATTATCCCACTGGTCCTTTGGAGAAATCCTTCATTTATTCAATTTAATATGAATTTCTATAGGTAGAATACATTGTATACTTCAGGAATAATACACGGAAGATAAACTGACTGTAATGTAATGTAACAGGACTTTTAAATCCCCTCCAGTGATCGAGGTGGCAGTTACAACATGTGAATGAAGAATTTGGGTAAAACTACAGTGCTGAGAGATTGACTCTGACAGGTCAGTCTCACACACTCCGGCTGCCTGTGATATCTGTTTCAACAGTCCCACAGGAAAGTTCGGAACCGATATGCTAAAATAATCATCTGTCCTTCTCTGTGTGTGTGCGTGTGTGTGTGTGCGTGCATATCTATATATTTTTAGAGGATAAATCCACAGCATGAACATTGGCACATGTGTACATTCCTGTGTGTAGGTGATCACTTTCAGTGTGTGTGTGTGTGTGTGTTTATTGGCCTGCTATCCTTCTCCTGTTTTTTCAATGGACAGATCTGGAAGGAGAGCCTAACGTGTCAGTAAGACCTATGACTGCAGCATTTCATCACATTTTTATTGCAGGTGCATATAAAATTACTAGCCACTATTAAAGCAATGGACCCAGACATGATCAGAGCTACTGCTCACAGGCCTCCCTACATGATACTGTGACCTTTGCCATAATGCATGATTTTTATTCTATTTTACCTTCATATGACATGATGATAATTTTTATAAAATATGTGGTTTTAATGACTATTTATGACTTTATGATTGGTTATGGCTTAAATACTGATTTTTAGTAGCAGTGTATAGTTTTTAAGGTTAATCTCAAATGTGTTTCTGAAAGTTCACTGCACACCAGACACACAGCTTTTTAAAATCATTAGAAGTTTCTGTAAACATTACCCCAATTTATAAATTAGTTTTTTACAAGTTATATGAAAGTTATAAGAAAGATTCGCCAACTAGCTGCGAGTTCAGAATGGTCTATAACAATCATCTCTCATCATAGTGTAAAGAATAATCATCATTACAAACTGCATAAGCTTCACAATTATTAAAAATCACACGTAAAAATACACATGAGTATGTTCCAAAATCATGTTTCATGTTTGTTTCACTTGTGGGTTTTTTAAATGTGTGATTGCACATGTAAAGCTCATGTAGTTTTTCTGTGAGTACAGTAACTATTGTGTTTTAGCACTGTACAAGTAACCATTTCAGCACCAACTCTCAAAACATTAGGTGATTCCAGAATAGTGATGGTGATGGTGTAGAAAATTTAGTTTGGATTCATTAAAGAACCTTTCAGTAAACAGTTTATGAAAGAGTTATTTGTGTCTTAGCATAAAGGACATATAAACAATCTAAAGAACCTTTAGATGTTAACACTAGAACTACAGACACAGTCATTTTGATAGTATTTCAATTTTGTAATTTGTAAAATAAACTATAACAATAAGTTTTCTAAATATGTTTCGTTCTAAAATCGTCATTCTATTAAAATTATAAAACAGAAAAGAGCTCTGAGTATTTCTACTTTGTACCTTGCATGGACACAATGAAAAAATTTTCTGGATGTATTTCAGTATCCCCTTCTTTTTTCCTGTGCCTTTGAATATGCGTGCTTTTTTTGCCTAGCAACTTTCTGCTACAAAAACATAGCATTCTGATAGTGAAAACATAACAGACATGTCTTTTAGACTTTCATAAACAACATTTTACATTTCAAACTTTGTTCTCCTGCTTGCCAGACAAACACATACACAACTATAGACTGTTTTCACATCACACCTCTCCCCAGGTCTTTAAACTGGCTCCCAGTTACATTCAGAATAGATTTTAAAGTATTATTACTTGTCTATAAATCACTAAATGGCCAAGGATCTCAATACATTACAGATAAGCTCACTGAATACAAACGGATCATAAGGATCAAGTAAATTAAAAATTCCAAGAGTTCAGTCAAAGCAGAGTGAATCCGCCTTCAGCTACTACGCCCCTCACTGCTGGAATCAGTTATCAGAAATGATCAGATGTGCTCCAACATTAGGAACGTTTGAATCAAGACTGAAAACACATCTGTTTAGCTGTGCCTTTGCTGAATGAGCACTGTGCTACGTCCGACAGATCGCACTACTATGTCTTTCTCTTTTTTTCCCATTCTTTTATAAGCTGCTTTAACACATTTTATCTGCTTTAATCATTTTTAATTCTTTTAATAATTTTTTTATTTAATTTTTTTTTTATGTTAAGCACTCTAAATTACATGTTATGTGCTATAAAAATAAACTTACCCTGCTTATATTATGCTAAAAACCAAAAAGGATTCAAAATATATTTGTAAAGTAATGACAGGGATTCTATTCAAAACTTAATTATTTGAATGTGACAAAAATTACATTTAGTGCAATCTTTTATAAGCAGTCAGAATGATCACTGTGGCCATTCTAGTTATATAATTAGTGGGAACACTGTATTTTGATGGTCCATTTGAGTATTAGTAGACTGCCTGCTTAATATCTGTTGATACTGCTCCTTCAACAGACATTTAACTGACTATAAGAAACCTTCCAAGTACGTCAACTTACCCTAACCCCAACCCTAACAGTCTTCTTATAATCTAATGAGAATTAGTTGGCATGTAGATGCAATGTAACTTAAATTCAACAAATGGAGCATCAAAAATAAAATGTGACCAATTAGTTCCTGTTAGTTCCAGTGTTTAAGATTCTTCAAGGAACCATCCATTTTAATACTTGGGGCCCTATCATACACCCGGCACAATAAGGCGCAAGACGTGTTTCCACGACGTGTTGCTATTTTCAGACAAAGGCAGTCCTAATTTTCCCGTTTTCCACCACGTTGTTTAAATAGCAAATCCATTTGCGCCACTTTATGGACTCATGGGTGTTTCGTCTAGAAAAGAGGTGTGTTAAGGCGCATTGTTGGCGCGTTACTATTTTGAGGAACAAAAATAGACTGCACAATAGACCAGCTGAGAGCAGGTGTAAAGTCCAGCGCAATGCGCGTTAGTTGTGCACCTCACTTACACATTGCTCAAAACAAGCAGGATGTACAGCAATACGCAAATATCTTTACAAACGAAAAAGAAATAAAGATTAAAATATATTTTTTTAAATATTACTTTCTACATAAATATTAAAACCACTGCCTTCATGCCTTCTTCATCTCGGGGGGCTTTTTTTAGTTTATTCAGGACAATTTGCTTTGGTATAATGTTATAATTATTAGCAGTATTATTTATTAAATGCATATTTATATTTGTTTTATTAAAAACAAGCTTAGATTTTTCCATCTGTCTGGTTTTGGAGCATATGGGGTTTAGCATGTGCATTTGCATATAACTCAGTTTTTTTTTACTACACTTTGTTATTATTGTTCATTTATTCATTTGCTGGAAATTAGAACTGAATTAGAAATAGTTTTGAAACAAATCTTTGTGCTAAACAAACTAAATTAATTATGTAGTCTAATGGATGTCTGTGCGTACAACACGTTTTCTTATCCACGAAAGAAAGAAAGTGAAAGTAAAGGCCGATTGGAGGAGGCTCCTCATTCTCGCACTGCAGATGGTCTGTTTAACTGTTTTCTCGCTAGTGAAGCATTCAGTTTTTCCACTTACAAAGTCCACCATGTAAATAGCAAAATAGAGAATAAGCTCAACCCTGTTAGACCATACGCCGTGGCGCAGAGTGTATTTTTCTGTCCTTAAAATATCAAAAGTGGATACGGATATGCCCTTAATGCTTTTGCGCCCTGCGCTTTAGACTTTGTGCTTAGATCATTAAAACAGAGCCCATGGCCTTTATTTTTATTCATACTCTACCTACTTCATAATTATAGTACAGACTCACTTAATGCATTCTGCATCATTTAACTACACCATTAGAGGAATAAATATGTCAATTAATTAAACTACACATGAATGATAACAGCTATTTCAGCAGTGAACAGCATTTCTTGTGGCGGCTCCATGTATTTGCACAGCAATATAAAAAATCAGGACCTAGGGGCCGATTCATACTCATGCCCAGGGCTCCTTAGGAACAGCCTCTAAATTATATGAAAGGGAAAGGGCTGCCAGACAGAAAATTAAGGAGGAAAAAACTTTTCAAGTTGAAATATTCACTGGACACAACTTCTGGGCCCCAGACGTCCCTTTACGGCTTTCAGTCCCCTGCTCTCAGAATGAGTTTCCGCCCCATTTTTCCTACATCAAGGAACTGTCTGCACCCCAATGCTCCTTACCCCCACAGCCCTCTCGATAGTTTAATTATTGTGCAGAAATGTCAGCGGATCCATTGTAGCTCTCCGATTTACTGCGAGCTTCTCACTGATGTATAGAGCCCCAGTCACAGGTATGAAGTCTCAGCCTCTCGGCATCCAATGAACACTTAGGGATTCGGTAGGGGGCTCTTAAGTCGATCGCCATTTGTGAAAGCCATCATCCTGCTTGACCTTCACATGTCTAAATGCTGTAAATATCCCAGTGGTCTTTGCAGAGAAGCACACGAGCCGCTCAGCACTCACTCAGCTCAAAGATGCCCCGTAAGGCTTTTGAATGTTATTAAACCCTGAAGGAAGGCCGCATGTCTGACCTGTAGCAATTACGGTCTTGTGTGATTTTTCACACCTTCACCTGTTGAGATTGATTTGACTGGCAGTACTTCACTTTAAAACTGAGGTGGGTCAGGAGCGTGAACTAAACGATTCCTCTGTGTACTCTCTGTTTTAAATGTGATACTGTATGTATTACAATGGATGTGATACTAAAACACCGGGCTCTGTTAAAGCCATCAGCGCGTGTCTGTCTTTTTCTTGGGTGGATAGGCAGTGTTACGGCAGCAGTGGGGAAAGTCACAGCTTTGGGTTACATGAGTTGCGGTGGTCCTGAGCAAGAATGGCAATTTAAAGAGCTCTGTGAGGGCAGGTCCCAGAGAGCGCTTCATCAGGTCCTGTTTCTAGAGAGATGGAGGAAGGGGATGTGACTGTCAGATACTGCACAGGAAAAGAGCCTGTGAAAGTTTACAAGTGTGCGTGTGTCTCTTTATCTTACAACCTTACACTGTTCTGTTTCTGTCATGTCTTTTCTTTTCAATACAATTGAATTCATCTTTATTTATATAGGGCTTTTACAATATAGATTGTGTCAAAGCAGCTTAACGGAAGTTCTAGTAATTGAAACAGTGTCAGTCCAGTTTTCAGAGTTGTAGTATAGTTCAATGTGGTTAAATATCACTGCTGAAAGCCCAAACACTGAAGAGCAAATCCATCGATGTGCAGCTCCACAAGCACCAAACCAAAAAGCCAGTGGCATGGAACAAACTTCACCAATTGTGAGGGAAGAAAAAAAAACTTGAGAGAAACCAGGGTCAGTTGTGCTTGACCATTTCTCCTCTGGCCAAACTTCTTGTTTCAGAGCTGCAGTCTAGGCTCCGGAGGTTGAAGAACGCTGGACGTCCATCGTGAAGAACTGCAGGTGTGAGCAAGTCACCGGCGGGTGTTCAGGCTGGCCCATGGGATCAATGCGATGACTCGTCTGTCACTGTGGTCTTTCAGGAATCAGTCTCATGCTCTCCACTCAGCGTCCACAGCGTCTGCTCAGGATACGGCCTGGCCCAGGATCCCTGGAGAAGTCCTCTATGGTTGGCATCATCTCTTCACAGGTCTTGGATCACATCAATCGCGCTGCACAATCTCTAGAGGCCTTGGGATGAGTATCCCCAGGTGAAAATAGAGAACAAAGAAAATAATTAGTATAATAATAATTAATAATTTATTAAATAAATATAATTTTTTCAGTTAATGGCATAAAAATGAAATGAAAAAAATAAGTTATTTTCCTCACAAGAGTTTGTGTGTTCTCAAAGGAAGGGTTTATATGGTATAAGGTATAAGTAAAGTAAGTTTAGTTTCCGACAAGTGCTGTGAATGGTAGACCCATCACATCTGACCAATCAGAGCAGAGAATTATCCATTTCAGATAACGTGAAAAAGCAGTGATCCTGTGATTTTTATTTTTTACATTGGATGGATTTAAACCTATTGTTGGGAACCTCAAAAACAAAACTATGGCTATTTAAATGGGGCATTTTCATAGTCACCAAACAGTGTAATATACTCGTTATTATGACATTTTATCAAATAGCTGATATTATAATTTGACATTTATTTCATGAAATCTTTTAACATAGAAACAGCGTTTTGTCTGTTCAAATGACATTGTTTTTCATGCAGTAGAGGTCTTCACACCTGAACTTGGGGATCCAGGGCCCGACGCTCCAACAAAGTGTTTTCCAACATCACTGGAAAATGTCTGTTTAAACCAATTTAAATCATATCTCTCATTACAAATAAGTGGGATGTAAGATAAGTAAAAATCATTCAAGGGCCCTTTTATTGTAGAAGTATGCCTGGCTTGGTTTGATTGCTCATATTGGCAGATTTTGCATTACAGTACTCTGCAGCAAAACCATGATCATTACGTGATTATCATGGTTTACTACCTTTTTCTGGTTTATCTATTGTAAAACTATGATTTATTTAGTGTTATATTTACTAAAACTTAAAAGAATCGTATTTTTCATCAACATTCTATATACCCTGACCCTGTAAAAGTCAACATGTTGCTTTTTATAAGTGTAGAAATATTGATTTATTGTAAGCAGATCTGTAGTTTGACCACACACACTGAAGAAACAATAATATATTTAAACTAACAGTGTGCAATATGGAATAATTAATAAAAACGAGAATTGTGTGATTTTTAAAATATTGTTTGAACATTCTACAAAATAACAGCTTGGCTATGGGACAATGGGATACCACTGTTTGTAAAGGCAGTTATTGTATATTACCTGACTACTACTGTATAACACTTTTTTTTCCCACAAGTACAGTATTCTGCACTGCACACAAAGACACACACACCTTACAGTATTACTAGAATATAACCAATCAGCACTGACCACCAGGATCTTATTTTAATGCTTTATGTTTATATGCAGGATTTTTTATAAGCAAGGTTTGTTGTTTTGTGTGCTTTTGGTTGGACCAGCCATAAATCTGAGCGGTCCAGAGCTACCTTGACATGTAGCTTTGCCAATGACTTCTTTAAATAGTCAATGTCATTTGTCACACTGCACATAAAGACAATAAAATGCTCAAAAATCACTGGAGTTTAAGTTTGAAGAAAGGCTAAAAATAAACGGTGATCATTTTCAAGAACTTAAAACCCATGTTTCCTAGATCCCTAGTGGTTCATGAACATTACGCATCACCTACCCACTGCATTATGCGTTTAATGTGCGGCCATTTTAGAAACCATTATACACATATATGCACGTATAGACCTCTTTAGGCATATTGAAACATGTATGGTAATTATATGGAAGGCTGTGTGTGTGGCATGCCCTACATGTGTTCAAACATTTGCAGAGGAGGCTAAAATTTTGTGTTCATGACAGCCAGGTTCCTGTCAGGATTCATATCACTCTGCAGCCTTTAGTGCCACGCGTCTGTCCAGGGGTGAAGGCGTCTCTCACCAGCACATCTGGCCAACAGGAGAAGCCTACCAATGTCCATTACACACACACACACACACACACACACACACACACACACACGCACACACACACACACACGCACATGTATGATTTGACAGAATGTTTTCAAAACATACTATTAATTCATTATGCATTGATAGAATGTCATGTATTACTTGGGACAGAGGTTAAGTGCATATTTGTCATACAAATCTAATGGTTCAAATGTGTTTTGACTTAAAAAAAAAAAACTTTGCCAGGCTTGGACAGGAAAACATGTCTCTGAGGGTTTTTTTGTGAATGACCATAACATTACCATTAAACAATTTTTCTATTATGTACTGCACGTGTGTGCATTTTTAACGATTTTTAAAAGATCCTAATTAGCAAAAGTCCCTTATGTTTCACCATGTAATGGGTTTTAACTCGTTTGGCCTATGACCTCTGAAACATGGGCTCACTTCAGCTGTGTTTAGATACTGAGACTGATTGAAAATATGTAAATAATTTAAAGCTGATGAAAGCTGTGTGCTTTTGGGTGAGGGATTGCCACTGAAGGTTCTGGAATGTTCTTGCAAATGAAAAGGAATAAATCCAAGTGCATTAACAAGATCACATAGACAAAAGATCACACAGACAAAAGGAATTCTCAGAGCAGATGTGATTCAAGCCAGTGTTGTTGTTATATAATGCTTATAATCAGTTCAGTACAGTAAATAAATTCTTAAAATTGTATGTTTTTTTCTTAGCCAAAGATAACAGTACCAAATAAAGCTGACTGCTGTACACTTCAGAGATACAAACTAATAGAATTTGGTTGCAAAATGAATCATATTTAAAATGAGCTGATTCAGTGTTCAATTTATCGACTCACTCATTGATAGATAGATTGAAGATATTGACTGAATAGGTACTAGGTACTAGCATATAACTCGCAAAGAATAGCATGCTAGTATGTAATTCCTTATTCTGCAACTTACCAGTTACATTCTTGAATGAATCTGAGCTTTGAAGGGCTTGACTACTTAATGATTCAATGAATCACTGATAAAGACAGTCATTGGTTTGTTCAGAAATAGCTTAATGATTAAATGAATGTCGACTGTGGTCCTCAACCACCGGGCTGCAGACTGGTACCAGTATGTGTATCAGTTGGTACCCGGCTGCACAAGAAATCATTAATTATGTGCATTTTATTTATTATCTGAGTCTGAACGATCTTTTATTTTGAAAAATCTTTTATTTTGAAAAATTACCATATTCTTTCAGTTACTTCTCGGTCACTTGAGCGCCCAAATTGAACCCACAAGCAGCAAAATGAGTAAGAAACAGATGCCTTTGGAAAGTTTCTTTGCTAAAGGGAAAAGGCCCAGTGAAGGACCCGCAAACTGCCGAGGAATAGATGCGCAACCCATTTGTTAACAAATCAGGTGAATCCACCATGGCTGTTCATGAAGATCAACTGCTAGAGATCACAAATGACGACGGCATTTTAGGGGCCGTTCACATATCGTGTCTTTTCTAGAGTTTGCGCAAGTTCGTTATTTCCAATGAAGGTGACTGCAATGTTTTGTCAGCTTGTCATCCTCTGAGAAAATGGTTGATAGTCGCCTACAACCTTTAAAACACCGCTCCTGAACAGATCTTTTAATCCCAGATGCTTTGCGCAGGTCTTGTCTTGTGGATACGATTATACGTGTTACTATGGAGACGTGTTAATACGCGTATGTCAATCAATTTGGTGGGCGGGGAAACCGCACTCCTACGTCATGTAGCACTGGACTTAATGTGTATATATCACCACAATATGACAGTGGACACACTATACCTACAGTTCTTTCCAAACAGCTTACAAAAGTTGATTTTTAAGTAAGTTTGTAGCAGTGTATATTCCTAATCGAAATTAAGTTTTGATATATTTACGTTGGAAATTTACTAAATATCTTCTCGGAACATGATATTTACCTTATTTTATATTTTTGGCATAAAAGAAAAATTTATAAAATTCATTATTTTTTATTATTATGCCTTTTGCCAAAAATAAATTTGTGCAATAAATAACCTTTGAAAAAAGGAGTGGGACTACATTTAGATAATGTATAAAAACCTAAAATAAATAAATGTATAAATAATCCAACCTGCGAATATGAGAAGCCACTATGTGTTTCAGAAGAGCTGTGACTGTCTGTGTGGGTGTGCAGAAACCAAAAAACGTGATTACACTTAGCAGGTAAATTTGGAAACACAGATTTGACAGGGAAGTTGTATGGAATGTTGTGTTGGATTGGGTAAATTTGCTGATGAAATCTGGGTAGGGAAGCAGCAAAGGTTGGGTACTCGTGTTTGGATTGCGTGGGTAATATTGGCAGATCAGTTTGAGCTATAAATTGACATGATGCTGACAATTCCTAACTTTCCCTTTTCAAGTAAATTGTTGGAGATTAATTCCCAGTCTTTTCTGATCTCCTCTAAGCTCATGGTGTGAACAATGCACCTTGTTTTTGAACATTGTCACCCTTGCCTTCACCACCTACTACTTGCAGTCCACCTTCATAATATTTAGCTGCACGCCCCATGACACAAACACCCCGCTGACATTTTGATTTCATCTGTCTTTGTCGGCCTGTCTGGATCCTGTGTCTGCAGACATCCCTGGGTGTGAGATAAACTTTCTGATAAGCTGTGAACAATGTTACACGTTAATGATGGCTGCCGCAGAAAGATGGATGAGTGTCCAGCACTTCACCTCTCACGCCCTTGCGATAAAACATTTCAATTATCTTGTTACCTCATTATTCATTAAAAGGAGTCATAAAGAGGAATCAAGTTTGCCTTAATCACTGAGGAGAAAAGGTCAGAATGTCTCAGCTTGGAAATATCACCGGCATTAGAAGTAGACATTAAAGATAAAAGTGAAAACTGAAATAATATACAATAATTCTTTTCAGGATTAATTCATTAATTAATTTAATTCAAAATTACAAAAGTAGAATATTTCATTGAAAATATGAATATTTTGTTACCTCATAAAGTCTTTACTGTAACATTTGACAAATATAATGCATGTGTTCTGAATCATTTCATGAAAATAAATACCTAACTCCATTTGAATGTATCATCTGGCCCTTTTGAGCAAAAATAGTTCCTTCGAACTTATTAAACTAGCTTCATTTTGGCTTAATTGTATTCAAAATGAGATCACACTAGTTTGTTTTTCATTTTTGAAGTCTATCAGCCTTTAGCGCTCGGTTTTCTCCTGAGAGAAAATAGCCTGGGCAATAACTCACCCGCACTGATGTGTAGACAGGCAGACAGATGGATTAAAGAGGATCAAAAGATGAACTGAGAGAACATGAGAGGAAAGAAAACCTGAACAATGTGTGAAAATGCGATCCCGTGGGGCACACTGTGACCCAGCCTCCATAGTTTTTAATCATTTTGGTTAGTACTTCATGGTACTTTCAGCCCAAGAAGGGTTTTTCTTAAGGCAAAATTAACTTAATTAATCTTATATATTAATAATAGTAACACAGTCTTGGTCAACACAAAAGTTATCAGTTTTGAACTTTTTAACCAGGATAAAATAAAGCGGTATACTTCCTTGTCCAAAATGCAACAGTCATTATCTTCAAAGATATTTCAGTAACATTTTACAATAACAGTACATGAATAATGATGTAATAATATGTCAATTAAATGTTACTTCATTATGATGTAACAATGAGATAAGGAATGCTCTAATAATGAACTAACTTAAACTACAACATGAATCAAATGAGTTCATCTGTGAATAATACATACCTTAATTACTTGTTAGTACATTTGTGTTAATAAGTGTTACTCCCCTCGAGATGAAACAAAGACTCAAGTCGTTTTGATTTTAACAGACATTTATTCGGACGCGAGTCTGTAGGATGTCTTGTACATTCTAGCCTTGCATTCCTTTATGTCCCAATAATGCCGTCAGAACTATGAAAAAATACATAAACTTAAATTAACCCTTTAAAGGTGATGTTGCACATAATGAACAAAATATATACAATCAAAAGATAAAGTGCACATTCAACATGTAAAGAAATACACTTAATTGGCTAATTATACATTAACATACGGACACATAATCATACATGTTCACATCCGTTAACACTATACGACACATACCTCATTGGCCTCTCTAACTGAAGAGGAATAAACTTGAGGGGTAGCAGTTTCTCTTTAACAAACTTCTTTGTACTTCTTAATCCTTAATCGGTGTTATTAGCACAGCACCTCGTGGCTGTTCTACTTGTAGTGCATCGGAAGAATATCTTGATTGCAACAATGAAATAAATCCCAAGCTAAACATAACAAGAAAAGGTTCCCCCCTCCCCCTTATAGTTTTAGTTAAATAATTTTAAATGAATTAACATGCATTAACAACAAATATACATTACTTCTTTATTCTAATGATTACTCTGAACATTTTAACTATTTATTGACCTTTTAACTGTAAAATGTATGTTTATAGAGTGTAATATATAAGAATTGCTTCTGCAACAGCTACAATAAGTGTATTAATTAACACTTTTGTTTTAGCTAAAAGGGGGCTTAGTGGTTAGCACTGTCACCTCACAGCAAGGCGTTCATTGGTTCGAGTCCCAGCTGGGCCAGTTGGCGTTTCTGTGTGGAGTTCGCATGGGTTTACTCCATATGACATACCAATGACATACATTAAAGGTGAATTGAATAAACTAAATAGGCCGTAGTGTATCAGTGAGTGTTTGTGAATAAGTGTGTATGGGTGTTTCCCCGTTCTGGATTGCAGATGGAGGGGCATACGCTGTCTAAAACATATGCCGGTATAGTTAGCAATTCATTCCGCTGTGGTGACCCCTGCTAAATAAGGGACTAAGCTGAAGGAGAATGGATGAATGTTTTAGCTAAATGTATCTAACATGAACTCATGACCTGTTAATGTCTCTTTATGTCATTACTTTACTGGGGGGGTGCAAATAACAATAGGAAATTGTTCTGTCTACTTTAAAATGTACAGTTTAAACACCGGAGTTTGTGAGTAATTAAGAATGAGTTCATGATGGTGTTCTATACATTGAAAAAGTACTACTAACGAACAGTTTCCATATTTTGTGATTTTTTTTCTGTTTATTTATGGTTGTAAATTGCATTTTGATATTGGTAAAGGTGTCTGCAACTTTTGCAAAGCATCAAATCACCGACATATTATCTGTCAAAACAAGTGTAACTACATAAATTATTATTCCTTTATAAAACACAAACAAACAAAAAACAGTTGAATATTGTGCATGTCTATTATCTTACAGAAATTGTACTAGAACTGGATCAGTATCTTTAAGTAGTACACATCTGTATCTAAAAAAATCCATATTAATAATGTTCTCTTGGATCCCCTTGGGGAGAACCACCCCGTTTTTGTACTTGTATTTACTAAGTTTTATTTATATATGTTTTTTAACGTATATGTATATAAACATAAATATTATTAATTATTTAAAATAAAATATTATTAATTATTATAAATGTGTATATATAAACTTTTTTAAAACTATTTTACTTTTTTCCCAAGTGAGTATAATCTATTACTACTGTAAGAAAATATCAGCATTTGGTACATACTTTCAGCTTGAAATGACCCGATCTAATTTACATGAAATAAACCTGCTGCCTAGCAGGTTTGAGCTACCAGAACTGTTGCTATGACAACAACTATCGGAAGAGTTTTGAAGAAGGAAATGATTCTGGATCTTGTCAAATCGTCAATAAAAAATCCAGCTAATTGAGTAATCCACGTATGAAGAACGGACCCCTGATCTCTGCTCTGTCGACGTTTGATGTTGAAAATTCAACTCTACAGCTTAACAAAGTGACTTTCATATACAGTTTGGTAATTTGAAAAGATATGTATAAGGAATAATAAAGAGAAAAGTCAGTAAAATAACAAAAAATGTACTGGCAGTTTATCACAAGGTTTGTGTATGGTAATCTACAACACCAACCCTGACAAAATAAACTTTAAACTATTAAAATGTTAATAAAAGCCACTTTTTCAAACTTTTCAAGGTTCAAAGTTGTTGTAAGTAAGATCAAAATCCCATAATGTAATTCTAAAGCATAAATAAACTAAGAAAAAGTTTATAAAAACATAAATCGCAAAATGTGGAAAACTGCTAATTTACAGATATTTTTCACAGTAGCTAACAAATCTAAATATATAAGTGATGATCTGTTATGTGAGAACACATGAAGTGCTGGACTGGCTATCATAAGATTATCTAGCCTGATCTTACGAGGAACTATTTTACGTTTTGTCAGTTTAGTGGCTGATTTGTACGAATTCGAGTTCAGTCGTCTGAAAATGTACGAATTTTAAAAGGAGGCGTGGTACCCAACCCTGCCCCTAAACTCAACTGTCATTGGGGATGAGCAAATTGTAATAAATTAGTCCTAATATTTGATTTAGCTTTGTATCATGTATAATTGGATGAAGAGGCAGATAAAAACTGTAGCCTTTACATTCTCAACCTTTTTTTGTGATCTCCCAGGTGTAGTGCACTTTTCATGCATTAATTCTTATTTACCATTGTATCAACAGCCAGCCTGATCTCACGAGGAAACGTAAGTATTTTACATTTTATCAGTTTAGTAGCTAATTCATACGAGTTCAGTCATACGAAAATGTACGATTTTAAAAATGAGGTGTGGTACCCAACCCCACCCCTAAACCCAAACGTCATTGGTATAAGCAAATCGTACTAAATCAAAAAGTTACGAATTGAGATTGCATTGGATTATCTTGTAATGTTCGTTGCTTCACATTTTTCAAAACGTGTACCCTGTGCATGTTTGAGAGACTATGAAGATCAACTACATTTTATAATCAGGATTTACGTCTGTGCCCTGAACTCGACATAAGGAAAGAAAATGTCACTTCTTCCTTCTCTACATTTGTTCCATTAGTGACGTTACTCTGTTTATGGAGTTACATGCAATGAGAATTATGCATTCATAATAAAAGGATTATAGATGCATATTAAACTGACACACTGTAAATAAAAGCCTAGTGAAAGTGTCTCTTGTGCCTTCTGCATGTGCCATTGTCGTTCTTTTAGTCCTGAAACCGCTGAGAGCTGTTAATGTGTCTATGAATGAGCACAAGAAACTCTTGTCGGTGTAAATGTGCATTAAACAGGTTTAATCTGTTGCTGCTTTGTGCGTGCGCAGTAAAGTTTCTTCGGAAAAAGTGATGATGGTTAAAGGCCAGTGGTTGATGTTGTTGATTTAAAGCAGAGGTTTAATGTCTGTGTAGGCTGTGCATGATGGAAGCGTGTATGTGTATGGTTATGTACTGGGTCCTGAGGTGGTTTGTTTTCCCAGCTGTTCAGAGGGAAAGCCCAGTCCCATGTGATCTGTGTTTCTCCAGCTGTTCTCAGATCAGCCGCCTCAGTCAGGACCCAAGCGGGACCTCAATAAAAGGCTGATTCTCACATGACTCAGTTTGTTTCTCTGATATTTAAACTCATTCTGCTGGCTTTATGTCACAGGATCTGATGGTCTGCACTAAAACTTCCTGAAGTATTGAGAAAATGTTTTGATTTGTATGTACATTTTCTGCTGTTTATTTTTTGTGTCCACAACATTTCTTTGTGATCTTTGTTTGTTGCTGATTTAAACAAATAGAATAATAATTTAGCCTGAGCTACATGTTATTGTTTGAATCTATTAATTAGATGTCATTTCTTTTCATCTATTATATTACATATGTGTGTTATTGACCTTTTTTGCAATTCCAGCACTTATTGTCTTTATTAATTGATTGATTTATTGAATAATTGATTGAATAAATGATTGATTGAATCAATTCAAAATATGAAAATGACACATTTAATCAGCAAGGAACATTTTAATTCAGTAAAAGTGACAGTAAATACATTTAAACCATTATAAATACCCTATTCTACTCTTTTTATTCATAAAATAATATTGGAAAAATATAGTAGTTTGCACAAAAATAATAAGCAGTATAGCTTGGATTTCACCCTTGTTAAAAATAATAATAAAAAGAAATGAGCATGCTCAAATTGTATATAAAAGATAATGTGACAGTTTTTTTAAAACTTGTTATTTTACATAATAATATTTAATAAAACAAAACAACTATTTTGCATTATATTTACATCTTTTACTGTATTTCTGGTCAAATAAGTATAGAAAATACTTTAAAATATTATACAGATTCCAAAGCTTTGAACATCAATACAGTATATTGCTTTAAATATGGCAAAGACAAAATACTGATTATCCATTCATTCATTCATTTTCTTTTCGGCTTAGTCCCCTTTATTAATCAGGGGTCGCCACAGCGAAATACACTGCCAACTTATCCAGCATATGTTTTACACAGGGGGTGCTATTGAAATAATGGCAACCGAAGAAATAGCATTTTAAAAATAGAGTAGCATTAAAGGTGCAGTATGCAAGTTTGACACCCAGTGGTTGAACTAGGTATTGCACCCCTGGTTCAAAACACATGCAAAAAGCAAGTTGCCAGTTTGAAGACACAGACAAATGCTAATTTAAACTGTGTTCTAGGTAAAAGCAACAAAACACAATAGAAGGAATATTTTCCATATTAAAAGGAATTTTTGTCCCAACCAACACCTGAAATTTATATTTTTTAGAAACCGCTTCTATTTCTTGCAGCTGAACAACAAAAAACTGACAACTGACAACTCACCTTGTGTGCTTTATTCAGTGTTAAATGCTAATAATGTTTGAGTTGCCAGTTTACATGACATTTATTGCCATATACTGAAAGCAGCAGCAGATAGTTCACCTCAGATCTTGAGTAAGATAGATAAAGTAAGTAAGATAAACCATTTGATATTGGCCTTTACTGAACTAAACACATATCAGTCATTCAGCATGTACATTTAATAGTGTGCAACTTGGGGTGCTGAAAGGTAATTGGCTAAACTGGCATTGGGCAGGTTAAATGACCAAAGCAAAGACAGACGTTCGGGCAAGTAACGCACATTTACAAAGCAGAATATCTGACTTTAGCATTGTTTTACAGATAGACAAGAATGTTTAGCATGTTTCCTAAATATCTGCAAACATATTATAGCATCTTTAATGCTTTAGAAAAGTGAAAAACATACATACAGCACCTTTAATAAGTGACTTGGCAAACAGTGTACCCTTGAAAGTGTACCCATGAGGTTTTGCCCAGTGTATAAAACATAAGTCCTCTAGTCTTAAAGGGTTAACGTGTTAGTGAGGACGGTCCCAGCTGGTCAGACACGTCTGTCAGCACAGCTATTACAATCCTCCCTGCCAAGGGAAGGGGAGCGAGGCCAGTGACCTTGGAGCCCGTTCTGAACATTATTTTCTGCCTGTCACCCAAATGCACATTACTTTTAGAATTCACTTGTGGACATATGTTTATGAATGTGTATTTTGATTTAATGTGAGCATGACAGTCCTGTGCTTGCACTCTGTGGTGCCGTGTTAACGTAAGTCCTCGTTCAGGAGAATGGTTTTCTGCTTTGACCCCTTAAACTTCATACAATGTGATAATGCAACAATGGGTCCATATGGTGGGTGCGAATATGTGTGAATGTCAGGGAGAGACCCCGAGGAGTGAAGGAGAGTGTTAATTTTGCTACTCAATGAAGCTTTGTGGTCTTCAGTTCGAAGCCCCCATGTGGAGATTTAGAGAGATCTCATTTTTTATTGTGAGTGATAATGGGAGCTCACTCAGTACAACGCTGAAAGATATACTGACCTGGGTTAGTATGAAGTGCATAGACTAATTTTATTTCTGAAGGGTCAAGAGGTTATGGCAAGACCTGAATTCCACAGAATTGAGCAGAACGTCTGCACAAATGTTCCAAAGGACACTTATCTTAAGTGTAGAATACGCTACATGACTTTTAAAATTGAAACAGATTTTAATGACTTTTTGAACTCAACAAATTCATGAAGAAACGTAAAAGATGAAACAAACATGGATGTAGAGGACATGGAAGCAGTAGTTCTTTTAGTCATCAGTGGCCAAAATGCAGTTTTGGGTTGATGGTGGTCACAGTCAACATGGTTTCTACAGAAGATTTCAAGAGTTAGAGATGAGAGGAGCATTTGTTAAAAAAAAAATCAGTTACAAAACTCAGATATTCTCAACTGCTCTGTTCTAGAATTGTTTGGAATTGCTTTTCACCAACAACATTGTGTCTAAGATAAAAATAAGAATTAAATCCATTTACTATTAACTCGTGATACTGATTTCATGCAATAGGTTATACAATATATCTATTTTGCTATATATTTTGCCTCCATGCGTCTCTGACACAGACAGAGCATTGACTAGTGCAACTTTGTTATGATTAATAATATCAAACATTATTTTTACCGATCACTATCATTTTGTTGTAATATAATTAATAGGTCACAGATTTTGGTATTTGTGTAATTATCCTCTTATCATGGACAAACATTAGTTAATTAGATAACAATATAGAGCTGTATTCATCTGCTATCTGAAATCAGTAGCAACAAATTACATTAAATCAAGATTTGATGTGACTAACTTCCCATTTTTGATTGCAGCCAGTCTGTGAATCTATAGCATTGGATCTACCAGTGCTTTAATCTGTTAAAAGACTCAGACATCAGACATCTGAATCACTTTATACACACAGACATCAAGAATCAGCATATGAATCACAACAATGGTGATTTTATTCTGTAGTTAATTCTGTGTACTCACTAAAACTTAAACTGCTATGGCTTTTAGCATGCATTGTGGCTTGAAGCATGTCACTGTTGTGGGGATCCATAGCCTGAATCCAAGTCAAATACAGAGTATTTTAAAAAGATATAACTTTTCAATGCAAATGTTCCAGAGAGGCTCTGCTATATAGGATTATTAGACGGTAGCAAACTACAGTATGTTGTGGTATATGTGTAACATTCTTTTGCATAGATTTTAATTCATATCTTACGGATGCTGCCCCAGAAACTGATGTACAGGAACCAGCCAGGTGGTGGAGAGGATAGCAGGGAGTGTCAGTAACAGTAACACAACTACAAGCTCTGTACTTCTACACAACGGGGATCAAGCAGTGATTGATTCAATTGATTATTTATGGGGTCCTCGAAATGCAGTCTTAGAAATGTGATACTAAAAATATTGGCTTTGTTATTGCAGGATTTCTTAGTAGTCCCTTGTCAGTCTATGAAGTTTATTTTGCTTTTTTAAATATTATTCATGTTCTGATTGGAAACACAGTTCTTTTAAAGACTGTTCTGTGTAAGGTTCTTTCTTGGACCCCAAATAGTTTTTCTATGGCACTGCTGTGAAAACACCATTTTGGGAACTATATAATAGCAGTGTATATAAAAAGTTTTCAGAAGTCTCATATACAAGTCAAGACATTGACTTCGTTAATTGAAAGAAACGGGATGGGGGTATAATGCCGCCGACAGCTTCTGTTCCTTTTTGCGCTACCAGCTGACCACATACCTCCGTTTGGATGGCTTTTCCAGTGTTACCAGTTTTCCCAGTAGCTCGCCGTGTCCGCCGATGGACTTAGTCAACAGCAAGCTGGCCTGGTCGGCTGTAATGTATATTGTGCCCTCTGGTGGATTAATGCGAGAAGAGGATGCGTGAGAGAAATTTGAAATAATCAAAAAGCGTACACATCGATCTCTGGTGGATTTGCAAAAACAAAACCTGCGTGCAGATGTACCTCCAGTTATGTATTTTGCTGTCCCAAGAAATGTAGACCTGGGTACGTAACTGTAATTAACCTGGGTTGGTAATTAACTGTAATTAACCTTCATATTTTTACGAAAGTCTTTGTTTTATTTCGGCTAGAATAAAAGCAGTCTTTAATTTTTAAACACCATTTTAAGGACAAAATTTTAGCCCCTTTAAGTTATATATTTTTTCGATAGTCTACAGAACAAACTATCATTATTCAATAACTTGCCTAATTGCCCTATCCTGCCTAATTAACCTAATTAACCTAGTTAAGCCTTTAAATGTCACTCTAAGTTGTATAGAAGTGTCTTGAAAAATATCTAGTCAAATATTATTTACTGTCATCAGGGCAAACATAACATAAATCAGTTATAAAGAGATGAGTTATTAAAACTATTATGTATAGAAATGTGTTGAAAGAATCATCTCTCCGTTAAAAAATTGGGAAATCATAAACAGGGGCTAATAATTCAGGGGGGCTAATATTTCTGACTTCAACTATATATATATATATATATATATATATATATATATATATATATATATATATATATATATATATATATATATATATATATATATATATATATATATATATATATGTGAGAAGAATTATTCTTACAATTGTACACTTGTTGACAAATTTCTACTGGCATATGGTTGCAACTTGAAAGTTTGAATGTATGGAGCAAACTCGTGAGAAGTATTGGTGAAAACAGTGGAGCACATTGACAGCTCTGACAGGTTAGGGTCTCGCAGTCCTCAAGACCTCATGTTAAATATAGATAGAGGGATTGAGTGTGCTCTTGGAGACATGAGCCAAGACAGGAGGAGAAAGTGATGAGCTCTCCACTTGTTGGACATTTCTAAACCCTTGCATGTCTGTCCATCACTTGTCTGTTGGCACCTCGACGCACAAGTCTCCTTCATCTCATGACTTCCCTCAGCAAGCATCTCCAGCTTTTAGAGCCCCGTGGTTCCGTCTTGATACAAGCTGCCAAATAAATCTTTGCGCAGGCATGCTAAGTGAGTGTTTGAATGGCTGCACTTTTGTAAATGAGTAAACGTGAACACAGTGTTTCTGGAACAAACAGAGCTGTAGTGTGTTGCTCCATTAACGTTTTCACCTTGTCATGCCTTCTGAAAGTAAGACTACACCACAGTGGTTCAATAACAAGCTGGCAGAGGCTAAACATCTGAATTGCGTGGTACAAGATGTACGTCTGGGCTTCTAGAATTCAAGTCATCATTAGAACATGCTTTAACCATGGTTCCTTGCTGCTGTTCCTGTCCCTCAAATGACATGACACCTTTAAACCCTTTAATGCCCACCGAACATGGGACTAAAGCAGTGGTTCTTCAATCCCAGTCCTTGTGACTCACCGCTCTGCATATTTTGCATGTGTCTCTTACTTACGACATGTTTGAGACATCACCGTCTTTAGAATGTATGAACGGTGTTCTGATTGACAGGGTCCCTACGCAGTGTTCATCAGTGGTGTAAAGTAAGCAATTACAAATACTCAAACGATTATAATTGAGTAGTTTTCCTCAGGAATTGTAATTTACTAAGTGGTTTTAGAAATGTGTTGTTTTACTTCCCCTTGAGTACATTTTTAGTGCAGTATCGATACTTTTACTCCACTATTTTCCTTCAACCTGCAGTCACTATTTTTTCATGTCCAATGAAAACGCACATAGAAAGTATATACTGAACAACCTCAAGACATGGGCAATTTATATATGTAGCAAACTGTTTGGAAGCATTAAAAGTGTCCAAGAAGATGTCCGAAAACTTTACACGCAATAACCCAGAGACTGCATGCCACTGATGAAATGATGACGGATATTAACTGTATGATGACCATAAATCTACTACAGAATGTTACGTTTACACACACAACCACAAATTACATGTAAACGCATCAGCTTTTTACAGCGTAATACTCACTCTTCACTTCACTTCACTAATACTACTCACTACTCTTGAGTACTTTTGAAAGGTCTACTTTTACTCATACTTTGAGTAATATTTACAACACTACAATACTTTTACTCTTCATGAACTACATATTTGGGCAAGTATTGGTACTTTTACTTGAGTATGATTTTCAGTACTCTTTGATCCCTGCTCCTTGAGTACAGGAAATCTTTACTTCACTTCAAACTGTTTATTCATGAATTTGCACAACGCCACTGTCTGGAGCACCGATGACACACACTAGAGAAGTGTGAATTGTGACAATATTCCTCTGTAAATAAATGTACGTCGGCCGACTTGAGATGCAGAGCGGACTTGACCGCGACAGTAGGGTTCGAGTCTGGTGAAGAATGGTTTCAGAAAGCAGGTAAGACAAAAACAAAAGCTAAAAAATAAAATAAAGAAGTAAATAACATAGTGAGAACGTGGTAAAATCTGAAAACGTGGTAAAAAAATCAGGGGGCTTTTCTTTTTCTGGATTGCTTTTTAAAACACTATTTGTTGGGTTCAGGGAAAGGTGTGGGTGGGGGGATCGGTCGGTCGGTCGGTTGGTCAGTCAGTCAGTCGACAGCGGCCTCTGGTGGATTTAAGCGAGAACAGCAGGTGCGAATGGCACTCACAAGAGAAATTTGAGATCTCAAAAAGCATACACAGCGGCTTCTGGTGGATTCACGAAAACAAAAGCTGCAAAAAAAACAAAAACGTAGCTCCTGGGATGTATTTTGCTCTTTTCAAAAATGTATATAGTGGTATGTAATCAGAATAAGCTTGGGTTGAGTAGATATCAACACTGCCAGGTGGAAACCATATTCATATTGATCTATTCACTCACTCACTATTATTTGGGATGAACTGCCAATTACTCTGGCATATGTTTTATTCAGTGAATGCCCTTCCAGCCATAACCCAGCACTGGGAAACACCCTTACACTCTCTTATTCACACACACTCATACACTATCGCCAATTTTGTTAAGCCAATTCAGTTATACTGCATGTCATTGGACTAAAACCGGGAAACCGGAGCACCCATGAGACCACAAGGAGAACATGCAAACTCCACACAGAAATACAACATGGCCCAGCTGGGACTCGAAGCAGCGATCTTGTGGTTAGCGTTAACCAATGAGTCACCATGCTGCCCCATATTGAACTATTTTACTTCAATAAATGTTTTCATTCCTTTTTAATATTAATACTGGCCTCTATTCAAGAGACTACGTTGACTATGATTAAAGCCCCCTTGTGGATTGAGGAAAGCCCAAGCTTCAAAGCTGTTGGTTCAATGAATGTGTGTCTTCACTGTCCTGATGGAGGTTTTAAATGAATTTAGAGCTCAAGCCTAGTGCCTTGGTTAAGCCTTTGTCCTGGCTACCAGGCCATAAAGCAGGCTCACCTCTGATCCAAAACGTGACAGAACGGCAGCCTGCTGGAGGCTCCTGGTAGTAAAGCTGGCTCAAGTGTGATCCTGGCCGTGGTATCTTAGTCTTAACATCTCTGATCTGGACAAGTCATCAGAGAGACTTTGTCTACCAGCTAATAAACAGAAAACTGTGATCTGCTTCATGCTAATACCAGCTTTTAGGGGTTTAAACTCGGAAATAGATTTATGAGGAGTTTACAGCAATAATAATTAGACTAATGCCTTACATGTGTGTCTATGATGCTTGCCTCTTTAGATTAGTTATATATATATTACAACAGAATTACTGGACATGCACTGTAAAGCCCAACAGTCAACTTTATCAAATGAAATGAGTATAGTTAACTCAAAATTGACTGAAAGTTAATTCTACTCATTTGAAAAGAGTTTTGAACTCAGTGTTGAAGGTAATGAGTTAATTAAATACCTCATTACTTTAAATTAAATAGAGGAAGTTCACAGTACTCATATTTACTAGTTTTCTAAATAATACCTTATTGGGTTTTACAATACTCAGTTGGTTTGAGTTCTCTTCATTTATCGGGTTTTACTGTGCTCAAATTGCTTCATTTACTCAAATGGATTGAGTTCACAGTACTCATTAGGATTAGTTTTTGAACTTAAATGGTTTGTTGGAATCAGTTTCCTCAAATGGTTTGAGTTAACTTATTGGGTTTTGCAGTGTAGTATTTGGATGATACGCAAAGAAAATATCGTTTGTACGAAATAGTGTTAAACAACTGTATAATTCAACAAATAGAAAGATTTTGTTGAAACAAAATGAAAATTAATTCAGAAATAAACTAAACAATTGTGTTCAGGTCATTGTATAAATAAGCTGCATATTTTGAGTGTTAATAGAAAAAAAAATTGTAATTTATTTTTTCAAAATAACAATTTACTAAGTTCTGACAGCCACTGGTACAGTAAACATGGTGGAACCTAATGGACTTATTAGGTTAAGAATAGACTGAAAAAGATGAAAATATACCAATGGCATGATCTTGATGATATCTAGAGTAGATCTTTTCTCACTAGTATCAGATGACTGGCCTCAGTTCCTTTGGTGTTTCTCTTTTTGGTTGGCATGGACGTGAGATTAGTTTCCAGCTGTCCTGCCGAACCTTATCGCACTTCAATATTCTGGTTTGTCAGAGAATGAAATAACTTTTCTGTCCCCGGAGGCCGAGTGAGAGCGGCTGGGACCACCTGACACTGGATCAGCCCTATGGAATCCTGGGAATGGCGGTGTTCATTCTGGGGAACCGCACCACAGGGGATCTGGCATCCCTGAATTGTGTTTATTTGTTGGCACCCTGTCGTGAAAACCTTCCCATCAACTGCATATTAATCTTGTCAGCAAATTTCTAAAGGTCTTTCTTCCTTTGCATCCATACCCTTCCCTGCTCAAGCGTCTGCTGAATTTATGGCCCTCTCCTCACCTCCTTGCTCGCCTCAGCCTCCTGTTCTCCTGTTTCTCTGCTCCTTTTCTTTACGGTGCATATATACATTCTCTAATCACATGTGAATAAATATACAGGTTTCTTTGGTGACATGTAGGCATCATTAACGGTCACTAGTAACTGCAGTAAAAAGAGACCATCTCTTGGCTGAAGTAATGGATACATCAGGATCTGACTCAATACGTAACTGCAGGAATGAATCATTATTGTCTAACATTTCCTCATACAGAATGGAAAGGTTAATACTAAATTGAGTCCTAAAATACACTAGTTAGTACTAAAATGCACTCGTTTTTACATTGCCACATGGTACTGATTGTGCTTTGTTTCTCTATAGTTACCTAATTTGTTGTCATGGCAACTCATTGGTTATGATTACCTGTTGCTAGTTTAATTTGCCCATTTCCCTGTGTCATGTGTTTCTGTTAAGTTGGTCAGATCTTTTCCGGAGATTTGCTTCTCCTGATTTACTGGACAATGTCACTGAGTTGAATAAACTAAATTGGCCGTGGTGTATGATTGTGTGTGTGTGTGTGTGTGTGTGTGTGTATGGATGTTTCCCAGTACTGGGTTGCAGCTGGAAGGGCATCTGCTGTGTTAGACATATGCTGGATAAGTTGGTGGATCATTCCGCTGTGGCGACCCCTGATGAATAGCAGAAGGAAAAGGAATAAATGAATAAATGAGTCACATAGTGACAAATCTAGGACAAGTCTCATCTATTTTGTATGAAACTATCCAGCGACAGTTTGATGTCATTGAGCAGCATTGACAATTGAAAGTAATTAGCAACACTGGACATTTTAGATAGACAGATAGATAGATAGATAGATAGATAGATAGATAGATAGATAGATAGATAGATAGATAGATAGATAGATAGATAGATAGATAAATAGATAGATAGATAGATAGATAGATAGATAGATAGACAGACAGACAGACAGACAGACAGACAGACAGACAGACAGACAGATAGATAGATAGATAGATAGATAGATAGATAGATAGATAGATAGATAGATAGATAGATAGATAGATAGATAGATAGATAGATAGATAGATAGATAGATAGATAGATAGATGGATAGGATGGACAGAAAGAAAGAAAGAAAGAAAGAAAGAAAGAAAGAAAGAAAGAAAGAAAGAAAGAAAGAAAGAAAGAAAGAAAGAAAGAAATACCATGCACCTAAACAAGCTTCTGATAAACATTTGAGGCAAAATCAAACTCCATGTGGCAGGAAACATTCCCCAAACCATGACACTTCTGCTTCCACCTTTCACTGACACTGACTTTCACCTGTTTGACGATGTTCATAATGTTTTCCATCAGACCCAAACAAATTGAACTTTCATTACTAGTGTTGACAAGTTCCTACTGTTGGAGGGTTTCAGTCACTTAATAACAGCTCACCATCTTGTAAAGTCAGTGAAAACTGTAAAGTTAGGCTGCTACTTAAACAAATATTGCCTGCTACATTTTCAGAACATCATCACCAGATGCCAGATTATTTGGGAGGAATCTCAAAGTGTTGCATAATTAAAAGAGTTCTTTTTCAAATACCTAATAAAATTTTTTTTAAAGGGGTGGTCCACTGCGATATCATAGCTGTGTGAACATAAACAGCATCTGTGAATGTAAAATGCTTAAAGTTCAATGCAAAGGGAGGCATTGGTTTTTAAAGAGTTAGCTTAGCAAAGCCTACAATGAATGAATTTTCGAGACTACAAAAAAATACTTCCGGGCCTTATGAGATCACAAACGTACTTTTACCACGCACACACACTGCGCAGCTAAGGGGCATGGCCAGAGGCATTGTAATGTTACAGCAGAGGGAGAAAATGCCGTCCTGCTATTTCCGCAGAGCTTCTTCTGTTTCTGTATTTGGGCTTCCAAAGAACATGACACAGAGACAGAAGTGCTTACAGTTCAATATTAATTATGTTCCAGAGAATTATAAAACACAAGCAGGCATGATTTGACAAAACACAGAATCTCCAGAATCTCTCCCAGTTCAGTGTTGGATTCGGTTAAAATCTCCTCAAAAAAGGAGCAGCCCCAACAAGCAGAAGCTGTGGACTCACAACCTGTAAGTGTTTTAATTTGTTAAAATTGATTATGATATGCACAGTGTCTAGCCTTAATGGTATGTTGTAGCAAAGATGTAAACAACAGGAAATGCTGTTTGGCACCGCTAACGATTTAGCTACAAATTCATATTTATCAGTCAAACAGCTGTAAACACAAACACACGCACACACACACACACACACACACACACACACACACACACACACACACACACACACACACACACACACACACACACACACACACACACACACACACACACACACACACACACACACACACACACACACACACACACACTTCACCAGCGCGTGCGTGTCTTTAGGCAGCTTTTCTGTGCGTTTTACATCTCAGATAATGAACTCGCAAAAGATATGTGAATGATTCATATTACTTGCACATGCATATTCTGAATATATGTGAAAGATGTTGTGTAATGCGTTGAGTTAAAAAAATACAGGAGAGCTAACTCATGTAGCAGCAGAAAAATAAATCAAGGCTCACACAGGTGGCATCCCACATCTTGCGCTTTATTCCTCTGTCAACAGTGTCACTGTATTTTACAGAACAATAACCTAATCCGAGCATCAGAGAAAAATAAAAATAAACATCGGTCCCGCGCACATGTGCTTCACGTGTTACATGCGTCTACAGATATATACACACACACACACAATGGAAAACTCTCTTAAAAGAGCCGCACCCCATTTTCACTCGTTACAGACACTTGTCAGATGTTATTTTAGAGAGCGGGCATGAGATTGACTGACTGTTTGCACAAAACGCGCATGCTTGTACGGGCGTGACGTGAAGCCAATCCGCGAATCGCAGCACATTACCACACATGACCAATCAGAGTCACTTGAGGGCAGGCCTTTCAGAGGAACTAGGAAATATATCAGTCGTTTTCATGTTAGCTGAGTAGCTGTATATAATCAAAGTGAGATTTATGAAAAAATAACGTGATTTCCTTCAAGTGAAACATGAGCACACATTGCTTTGCATCTTATTAACATAACCAAGCCTTAAAATTACATTCTGGACCACCCCTTTAATGTGCTTCAGCATATAAGTTACTCATTTAATACATTTAAAAACAACACTTTTATGATACAATTTTTAGTACTAAGCAAATAGAAGTCATGACCTCAAACTTTAGGAAACTAGGTTTCTTCCAACACGATCTCATGGCAATTCGTAACTTTTTGATTCAGTGGCTAATTCATATGAATTTGTCCGACCTTATTTGTACGATTTGCTTATCCCCAAAGGGGTTGTGTTAAGAGGTGGGGTTGGGTGCCACGCCTCCTTTTTAAATTCGTACATTTTCATACAACTGAACTCGTACAAATTTGTACGAATTAATCACTAAATCGACAATATGTAAAATAGTTACGTTTCCTTGTGAGGTCAGACTGGTTTGTTCAGTCTCCAATGTGGATGTTGTGTTAAAAAAAAATATATATATATATATATTATATATTACAGGGGTGTGAGATCACAGGCGTTTCTACACTGTTTTAAGCAAATGTATGCGAAGAACGGGGGCTATGTCATCTCTTTGGGAGATCAAAACCGGTTTATAAGGGCAGACCGCGGCTGGCAGGCAAGCCGTTGCAAAACCGCCCAAATTTTCACTACCCGCCTATGTCATTTTTTACTCGCAAAAATAAACTCAAAACCACCAAATCTGGCAACACTGTGCATGCGTGCTTACATCTCGAAGGTAAAACAACCACAGAAGAAACGTCCTTTTAAACATTTATATAAAATGCATATCAAACATTAAGCGACCGTTACAATATCACAATAATTAATCCCAAAAAAAGCAGCGCAATAACTACCAGACTGCTGCTGTTTCCGATAAGGAAAAACGCTAAACAGATGCGGGCATTTCATCTTTCTTTCTGCCAACACAACACACACAACACCTGATGTGCGAGTCCCATATCTCACACTCAATGCGCAACATTATAGTGACAGCTCGTCGGCAGCCATACTCTTATTTCACGTGGCCGCCATTTTAAAGAACCAAAGCGAGGCTGCGGTGGGAAGAAACCCGGAAGTATTGGACCAGTACTATAAACATTGCTGTAACATGCTGTGGAATACAAACCTCCAGCTGTTGCCGAGATTTCAAAAGAATTTTTTTACAGAAATTGTTTACAGAAATGGTGTAAACATCACTTTAATTTCATTCAGTAAATTTAATTTAAACAATTAAAAGTAATTTAGCATCAACAACATCACAATCTCTGTAAGAGTAATATGCTCAAGTGTCCTCCTAGGCTTCAGTTCATGGCAGCAGGTAAACACCGTGGGGACGCTTCCCTGCTTCAGTCTATGTAACCTGGTGAGCAATAAAACACTGCAGTCCTCTGTAGCACACCCTCGTGTTGTCTGTAATAGTGTTGTACCGGTACTAAAGTTTTAAAACCGTCTATTTCCCGCTAACATTGAAGCGCCGCTGCAGTCTCCGTGTATCTGTGTTTGCACTGGGTGAAAAGCGGTAAACTGAGTTCAAACACAGAAACACAGAGACTGGAAGATCAGTCGAGTCATCAAGCAGATCGCTCGGCTCGGCTGTGTTTGTGCTCGGTAAACAGCATAGGGTGAACTGATGACCTTCTCGGCCAATCATAAGCATTTCTGTTGAGCACGTGAACACAATGGCAAATCAGCCCTGTTTTAAGAAAGCCATCAACAGTGCCTTTAATGTTAGCGGGAAATTGACTGTTTTTCTTTTAATTCAGTATCGTTACAAGTCTAATATAGTGAAAGAATCAGTTCATTAACTTGAGTTTGATAAATGGCATCTAAAACGTGTGTTTGGGAAAGAAAACGTTAGCTAACTAGTGCCGTTTTCCTTAACTTAGCTGAAAATGAGCTCTGATATCCCTTTTTATTTTCACCATTCATTCAGAACGGACCTTCGGGTCACTCGGAAGGCGATGAAATTATAAATTTATGTCACTTTCTCTTCGCTGATAAGATATACAGACAAGTACACAACGTTCCTATGTAACTCCCAACGCTACTTCCGGGTTTCTTCCCACTGCAGCCTCGATTTCGCTTTTAAAAATGCCGGCCGCCTGAAATCAGTCTATAGCCTGCCATACTGAGTAGTGAACCAAAGACGGTTGACGTACAAGATGGCGACAGGACCGCATAATAGAATACAGCTTAAAAAAGACTGATAATAAGCCCTTAGAAGACTAAAACAGTGTAACTACAGCTGCTCAAATCATTATTAAACTGGTAAGTGATATTTCAAGTTGATCTCTCTCTTTTGTATGTTGTAGTGCTGTATTTATAACGTTACCAGAACTGAATAAAAAATTAAGAGTGAGCCATTTTGATGATTTATTTTATACATTTTGTGTAAACATTTCTTGTACTTTTTTGTTAGTATCTTAATGAAAAGACCAAAGCATTTAGATAGTCTTTAAAACTTTGCTAAAATCAGTGGTTCCCTATGATAAATCTGACAATAAAAGAACATCAAATCATGTTAAAACATCCACACAGAACATTTAGCTTCACGGCCTTATAAAGTTTATTAAATAGGCCGTAGACTAAAGGTGTCCAGTTTAACTCTGCACATTTTCCGTTGCTTCCCATCAAATTATCAGGTGCTTAATACTTGTGTTTTACAGGCTTTAGGCTGAACATGTGTGTTGGGAATCGGGTTACGGGGTAGTCTTGTGTTTTAGGGGTCCAGGGAGACCTGTAGTAAGAAAGAGAGCTAAGCTTATCCTCAGTAGAGCACAGCTTCCACAAACACTGCACCAGACTGCCAGAAGGAACTCAAATCGTCATCATAACAACTTACACTTTCATTTTCAAAAACAGAACTCGTAGATATTTTGGGTAATATGGAAGTATTTAACAATTCAATGGAATAATTTAATGAAGAAAAGCATTTCTTTATGATGATGCGGAATTAACAAGCCCATATATGGTGGTCCAGTGTGCATATTTTCAGTCACGGCTAAAACAAATGACACATAAACACCTGCATTGTAACACACACCCTTTGGAGTAGTATGGTACCAGTCTGGCCGTTAGAGTGCCATTCTGAAGCCCAAATGTCAGGCAAGCAACAGGGTTACAGGACACCTTTAATGCATGCTCACTCTAGACTCAAGCTGGTTAGATTTACTGAGATGTTGAAATATGGGAAGAAGATCTGGGCCTATCGGAGTACAGCAGGAGGAAGGGTCTGTCACAGTAATGAAGCAGTCCACACTTCTTAGAAAGAGGGTCAGACTGCTCAGAGAGAAAATATTATCTCCAAAATGTCTGAGGTCGTAACTCAGACCCAGCTCTGAAAATAACAAAGCATCACAGGACTGGATTTATAATGTTTTTTAGTAGTATACCTACTTTTTATGCCATTTTTACCTCTTTATAATATATATTCAACATTTGTTAGATGTCTTTTACACTATAGATGATAATATGTTGTTTTATAGTATGTTAAAATAAGAATAATTTTCCTCTTCAGAAAAAAGGCACTTTAAACTTTTAAAAAATCAAAGCTTTTCTCTGCACAATTCATAACTATTATTCAAAACTCACTGTCAATGAGGTTTTAAACTATTCTCTAGTATTTTAAATTAGAATGAATAATAGCCAAGGTTAATGAAAAAACATCTGCTTCTAATACCTAAGTAATTTGTGGAGGAAAAATATGGATTAAGTTTCAAAAATATATTAAAGTTTAAAGTTTGTGCAAAAAATAAAATCATAATATATTTCAGGAACACTTTATTACACACTATTAATTATTCATTAAGCATTAGCAAATAGTAATTCAAAATTTGTTAAGCATTAACTCTACATTAATAGATGTTAGTAAATATAGTATTTATAATGTGCTTAATAATTGTGTTTTCATACTTTATTACGTATTAATTGTTGGATTATTGGATTATGTACAAATCATTTGTATTTAAGAATAGTTTTGTGGCTTTTAGAATCATTCAGAATGAGTTAGTAAATTATTAATAAACTATTCAAATCAACATTAATATATTTTATTATTCAGGCATATAGTAATGGTTACTATGTATGTTAATAAATGGTTTATTAACTCAACTTCATGCAGTTTTGTAGCCTAATCTAAAGTGAGAACTATTTTTGCTTTGTAAATCTCTTATAAATAACAATTAAAGGCTCAGTATCAAGTGAACAATAAATGTTTGCAATCTTATCTAAAAAATAAAATTACTGGAAACTTTAAACATTACCGAATAACTTGAACGTCAAAATACAATTAGAAATAAATACAATTTTTAAAAATTGGATAAAACAACAACAATAAAATAATAAAACAATAAATTATGATACAACAATTCAATGTTATTTAGCGATGTTTAAACTGCACATTAATTTTATTTAAATATGGTTACAAAGATTTATTTTTCATTTGATACAGTTTCATTTGTGTATCTTCAAATAAATAGAATTAATTAATTCAAGTCATTTTTTTTCTTTAGAATATAACTGAGCCTTTAATAGTCATTTATGAAGCATTTATAAAGCATAAATGGTCTAGATTAGGTCACAAAACTGGATGAAGTTGACTTAATAAAGCATTTATTAACATACAATATAACATACATGCCTGAATAATAAGATATATGAATGTTAATTTGAACAGTTTATTAATCATTCTGGAGGATCTCTAAATAGCGCCTTACATCACTAATTTGTAAATAATGCAATACTTAATTAATGAAAAAAATAATCATTAACAAAGTATGAAAATACAATTATTAAGCACATTATATATGTACTAATAAGTCAAAAATACAGCATTTGTAGCTGTATTTCTAAAATGCTTACTAATGTCTATTAACGTAGAGTTAATACTTAACAGATAATGAATTAATTATTTGCTAATGCTTAATAGATGGTTCATAGTGTGTAGTTATTATAAAGTGTCACAAATATTTTATTAGGAGGCTCAATAAACATATTCATGTTATCAATTTTAAAAACCATCTTGCTTCCTAACTATTTTTGGAAATCATTATTTTGTTAATAAAAACATTATGTGATGAGTAGACCATAAAGAATCAGAGCTGTTATAATAAACACCAACACGCTCTGAGCTCTGCTCAGCCAATCAGAATGGAGAACCGGAACTAACAACTGTACAAATTCCATTTGGGCCCCATGTAAAAGACTCAAGGGAAACAAAGCCACACTTCCCCCTAACAGGACCTTAGCGAAGTGTGATCTTACATCCTTATGAGCATGAAGCTTCATAAGAGAGTGGCCACTAAATCCCTCTTTCCCCTCAGTGCGGGATCTCACTGTATAAATATTACACTGTATGCTGGTGTAAAAATGAAACTCGAAATGCGTTTGAAATGAAATACAGACTCTTCGCTGTAAAATGTGCAATGATAGATTTAAACTAGTTTCAGTTTTGTGGGGCATTTTAATAACAGCTCGGAATTAAAAGAAAAATATAATCAGTATGGTGATGTAATCGGAGCGCACAAGATATTTTATTGCTTCAGTAGATTTATGGCCCCACGGCACATTGGCCAGATTAAACGTAACTCGAGACACCAAAAACAAAAAAGGGGTTCTGATTTGACTCATTTTTTGTCGAACTAAAACCAACAAGTCCAAAGATTACATCTCAGTCTTCAAGAGAAGATCTGCAGCGAATGAAGGTGCTAAGAATACATCTTTCAGTGCGTAAGTGTGTGCGTTTGTGCAGAACTTCAGTTTGGGGGTCATTCTTAATGGTTTTATTGAATTAATCACATAAGTTGGAGATCAGCTTTAGCCAGGGGCTACAGGAGGCCCCGGCGTCCTGCCCGTCCTGCTGATGGCAGCCCATAGGAATGGCACACGGAGAGGGAACGAGAGCTTTTTAACTTAATTAAACGCTAATATGAAGCAGTCAGTGCGTCTGCCTTTGTTGTACGGGGGTGTCGGGACGGATCTGGGCCTCTTAGTGGGCGCTGAAGCTGCTGAGATGTTATTAGTGCAGGATTACACAAACCCCGGGGCTCTGGGCTCTCAGAAGGGAGATGCTGGTGGAGGGGCTCCTGTGATGTGGGACCGGCTGAGGTGTGATCACTGGCCAAAAGATTAGAGCCAGATCTACGTCTCAATCCCGGCGCGCTGACAGATGGAAGGGAGGCCGCGTGGAACCTTGAGCGCTCCCGTACAGGACGGTGGCAGGCAGCACTCCTTGGTTTGTTTTTCCGGTGGTTGTGGTGAATGAAATAGGAGGAAAGCGAAACATTTTAGGCCAGCCGATGTGTTTATATCTCTTGGTATACCTTCCCATCAGAAATGTGGGATCTTTAGTGCTAATTTGAGAAGGTTTTACTGCTTAGTCTATAAAAATGGAGGCATATGTTTGATGATTGACGGGTCGCTTTGCGGTTTGGGTGGTCTGGCGGTGGGGGAGGGATGGTTATGACAGCTTGCATGCCTTCGAGACATTTTTATTTTGTCCTATACTCCCTTTTTGTTCTTAAAAGACGAAGTAAACCTTAAAGGGATTGAACATACCCATGTCAGGCATGAATATCGCATCCCCGTAGGCACTTCTGACATGTGGAGCTCTGAGTCCACATGTTCCCAGTAAAAAGAAAACCCATACAGTCTCTAATGAATACAACCTTTCACTGACTTTTTTTGTGTATAATTCGCTTTTTACGGCTCATTTTTGACTTGGTTTACTTTCAATTCTTCACAGACTCGGCAGAATTTATCGAGTCTTGATGCCAGAGGGACTTCATAGCATTTCTTCACAGTCCAGCTGAGCTGAGACTCACAAATACACCAAGATTTTAAGCTGTTGTCCTCAGACACTACGTCTATTGTCTTTGACGCTGGGATGTTTACATAACAGACCTCTGTGACCTCTACGAACATCCATTAATTGGAGATAATTGCATGTTTCCAACTGAGAGAAACGGCATACAAAATCCAGACAGATCAGGGGGCAAAACAAAGTGATCCATAGGACAGGAGATCCCATCATCCTCACTGATCCTCTGCTTGAAATCGCGGATGTTGGATTTTCCTGCCTACACCTGTTGCTGGACAGCTGAAGCCAGTGGTCTGAAGGGGAGGCCGGGGCTAGGTGTCAAACTTTGTATACGTTTATTTTTTTGTCTGTTTAGACAAAAACCCAAAATCTTGACGCCAAAAAGTTATAATGTAAACTGCAATTAAATAACCTATTATAATGGTTTTCAACATTTTGACTCCACAAGAATATATTAAATGGACCAATGAGTGCCCCAGATGATCTACTGGAAAATAATCATGGTTAATACATTTTAAAATGTTTAGTTTGTTTGTTTTTGCTTAATTTCAACTCAATAAAATATGTTAGAGCTTGGTACAAGAAAAATAATTAATAAAATATTTATTCACTAATGTATAAGTATAGACTACTTTAATTTTTAATAAGGCTTTCTTGCATATTTTTTGCAATTATTGTAAAATTAAACTGCTGTCCTTGAATATTTGCGAAAATGGTTAAAATTGCAATTTCAGCTTATTCTAATGGCTATTTTGTCTTATTTTAGTCAAACTGTGGACTTGTTTAATGTTTGCCAAGTGCCTAACAGGAGAACCACTGGCTTTTTAATGTCATAAATCTGCAAAATTAGAAAGGTAATATACAAAATACTACTATAATAAGTTAATAATTTAATAAAATAAAATAAAAATTATCCATTCGATTTTCAAATTGTAATCATATAATTAGTTATTACTAGGGATGCACCGATACCATTTTTTGTAACTGATCTGCACAACTCCTTTATTTATTACAATATCTATAAAAATGAATATGACTGGAAAGGCAAAGTGATTTTATGAATAATTTCCATATTAAAACAAGAATCATCATTTAAAAGCATATGTTAAAAGAAACTCATAAACATTAATTATTAAGTTCTATAATACAATAATACAAAACAACTGGTTTTACATAAAACTATACAGTAGGTATTGTAAACTAAACATTTAAGGTATTTTAAATAAATGTTTGGTAAGCATTTTTAACACTGTAAGGTTCAAAGTGGTGGTACCTTCATGGGTACCTTTGATGAAGGTATACTGTATCTGCAGGTTTTAAAAACCATGATTTGTTCCCATGGTACAGATCATGTCCTTAAAGGGACAAACTGCAATGATAGATATTTGTTTCTTTGTCTTAAAGTACAATTCTGTTCCATAAAAATGTACTGCCCCAGTGACGAGGGTTTGAACCTTTTTTGGTACAACACTGGACCATTTTTTTGTGGCTTGTGTGTAGGCTTGAGCATTCATTATGACATTGATATGATCTGTAGTGTTCCAGCTTATGTTTCCTTTTTAAATATTACGATTTTTCTTTGAAATATGTAATAGGGTACCACTATTGACCCTTATCGCTGGTAAAATAACCAGCCTTATAGCAAAGCCTGATTTTTCCTACAGGTTTGACGCAGACGAAACTAAACTGTCTGAGGCCAGTTTTACTTATTAAACACTTTACCCCTTAAAGTGAGATGGAGAAATTACAATTGTATTTTAAAAGTAATAAATATGAATTAACATTTAGCTTAATCAAAAATTAAACAAATGATATGCAATATACAAAAATATCAAACTTTTTTTTGGCACTCTCAATTACAATAATATTAAAATTGTAAATTAGAATGTTAAAATTGTAATGATTTTAATATAAGATAATAATAAAACAACAACACAGTTATGCAGCTGGACTTTTGACACCGTGACATCTAGCCCCATTTTTGTGATACTTCAAAAATGTATAGGCCATAAATCTTCAGTAGACATGTCTTAAAATCTAAAGCAGGCACACTGGGTGAATAACACATGGGTGCGACAGCCTCCATTGCATTCAACCATTTTATATTAGTTATGAACGTGGGAAGAAAGTCAGGTCATATTCACCACATGTCAGTTTGTACGTCTGCCTTCATAAGTGTGCATCTATGAAGTTATACTGACATTTCAACACTGTAAAAAATCCTGTTTGCTTTAAATTTTTTAACTGAATCAAATTAACCTTATGAGTCCATTAAACTTATATTATGTAAGTTAAAACTGCTTGCATAACTTATAAAATTAAGTTAGAACATGATTAACTCAGTTCAATAAAATGAACTAAAAACATATGCTGTTATGGCTAGTTATTTATATATATATATTTTTTTTTTTTACAGTGAAACAATGTTCACTTTCATCCTCATCACTTCAGCTACTCCTCAATGTCTAAATAGTGGACCTGACGTACATATCAGTGTGCATTTTAATTGTATAATTTTCTTATAAAAGCACAAAATCATTATGAACCAGGAATCTAATTATTTAGCAAAGCATAATTTAGTGGCAAACAGAAGGCCGGTTTGCTTGTGTAATCCAGATTTACGCCAGGATATATTTAGATAATGATGTAGATCAAACCTTTGGGGGGGGGGAAAAAACATGTCAGGAGGACATATTTCATTCATCACCCCTGCTGCATGTGCATCGTAAATCTAAAGGTGTGCACTGTTATAAAAGTGTTTTGGGAACAAATCTCGACACTGTGTCCATAATCGATCTATATTTATTTTCCTTGTTTAATTGGACAAATGAACAGCATTCCTGTGTGGCGGTATAGGAGCATTATTGTTGAGGAAGGATAAACAGACGGTGGTCCAGAACGGATTGTAAAAGACTAGGATAAACAGTGAACGCTGAGGAAAGGATTGAATGTCTGTTTATAGGGAGTATTATGAAGTGCATGACTCTGAAATGACTAATTACATCAGCTGTGTGGATTTCTGGAGAGAGCTCTTAAAAATGTCTCTCTCTGCGTGTGGCTTCGCGTTTGTATTGGGCTTCACAAAGCAACGAAAACCTCTGTTTTGCTGCACACCTCTGGTGAATCAATGAACAGGGCCGTCGGACACAAATATGAGATTGGGAAATCAGATCCTGGTTGCTTTATCTCAATTTAAATGTAAACACACTGGGCCTGAGGTCATCTGTTGCTGCTTGAAATCGTTTTCATGGAGGGAGTGAATTTAGCGGTGACTTTCAACACTGAAATATGGCTGCCAGCTGGGACTGATAGAAGAAAGCAGAAAAATGAAGGTGATGGAGAGAATAAAATGAGGGCATGATAGAAAGAATGAAAGATAAATTGGTAACTGGTGTGGCAAAATTCTTTGTTATCTAGATTTCTAGTTACCTTTTTTGCATTAAATAAAATGTTAGAAATGAAAACTAGTTAGCAAATGCTGTTTACCCAAATCTTTCTAAGAAGCACAAACTTCGTAATAACAAGTGCTCAATGAGCGATTCTTACGAATCACTGACTTTGTGACAAGATTTCAGGTCTGGAGGTTTAAAGAAAACGTTTAGATAGACAGTCACTGAAATCTTGGTTAAAAAGCTTTTTTGGAAAAGCAATGCTGCCGCCCAGTGGTCAAGTAAGCTTTAGCAAAAGCTTTTTAAAAAGGGATAGTTCACCCAATAATGGAAATCATTTTTTCACCCTCCACTTGACCTTTTTTACTTTCTTTCTTCTCTTGAACACAAAAGGGCATTTTGGTAAATGTTTGAAAACAGTAGCCATTGACTTCAATAGTATTTGTTTTTCCCACTGTGTGGATGTCAGTAGTTACTAGTTTCCAACATTCTGCAAGGCAAATCTGTGGAACTACCCTTTAATAAAGCATCAGCCGAGCAAGTTCCTGATATTAAACAAATTGTATTTTATTTAAATATTAAACAAATGTAACTTTCTAATGCTGTCATAGTTTAATTTAACAAAATTATATGTTTGCAGTTTGAACAAACCCAAGTGTTGTAACAAATCTGGCATTGTGAGTATACAAACTCATGTCATCTACTTTTTACATTTTGTCTGTTTGTATTAAAAGAAAAAAAATGGATTGCATAATTGTTTATTTTTATAAGAAAATAACTTGAATCATTGCATAATGATGGTTTCTGTAGACAATCGTATATATATATATATATATATATATATATATATATATATATATATATATATATATATATATATATATATATATAGCTTAAAGGGGCTAATAATTTTGACCTTAAAATGGTTTAAAAAATTCAAACAGTTTTTATTCTAGCCAAAATAAAACAAATAAGACTTTATCCAGAAGAAAAATATTATCGTAAATACTGTGAAAAATCTCTTGCTCTGTTAAACATCATTTGGAAAAAGAAAAAGAAAAAAAAAACAATTTAATGATAAAAAAATAAATTGTAATTGCTAATAATTTTGATTTCAACTGTGTATATACACTACTGGTCAAAAGTTTGGAGTCAGTTGTTTGTTTGTTTTTTTGTTCATGTTTTTTTTAAAGAAAATGATTCTGTTTATCAAGGCAGCATTTATTAAATGTAAAAAATTATGTATTTTACATAACTGCTTTCTTATTGTATGTAGTTTCAAATGAAATTATTACTCCAGTCATTATTGCTTTTATTACGATTGCATTAATGATAATAATATTAATAATAATTATAGTTAATATTAAAGTGATTACTGAAGGATCATGTGACTGACAACTGAAGTAATGAAGCTGAAAATTCATCTTTAAAATCACTAGATTAAATTATACTACTAATTTTGAACAGCTATTTTATAGTGCAATAACATTCCACCATTTTATGATTTGTACTGTATTTTTGATTAAACAAATGCAGCAAATGCAATAAGTGATAAATGAGTAAAATTTTAGTGTTTCTTAAATTCAGACAAATGTGAACATGCAATGTATAAACAGACTTCAAAAGTGAAAAATGAGTAAAGCATTATAGGCAATGACAGCTGCATGGGAAAAAGTATGGTCATTAATTGGGATAATTTTAATTGTTATATCTGTTATTAAAATAAATGAATACAGGGTGACAAATTTAATGTTAAAAAGTTATACAAATAGCCACAATTTTGAGCAGTTCATAAAATGGGCTTAAACTGCTTATAGTTTACAGCAAATTTACATTCAGCAGTTGAAATATAAATGTTTTCAATTACAATAATGCTGTAGGTCACTACAGCATTACTGTAGTACACTACATAGCTCACTTACGTCTACAAGATGCATTTCGAAGATCATTTGGTCTGGAAAACATCTGCAGTGTTCAAAGATCTGACAAATTGAACAGTTTAAATTTGAAACATCTTAAAGACTATACTCTAAATTGATGTATTCTACACCGTAAAACCGAACAGTCAACTTTATCAAATGAAATGAGTGTAGTTAACTCAAAATTGACTGAAAGTTAATTCTACTCATTTGAAAAGAGTTTTGAACTCAGTGTTGAAGGTAATGAGTTAATTAAATACTTCAACTTAAATGGAGTAAGTTCACAGTACTCATTAGTTTTTTAAACTCAAATGGTTTGTTGCAATCGGTTTCCTTAAACAGTTTGAGTTGCCTTAATTTATTGGGTTTTACAGTACGTAGTTGGAATTGAGATCTCTTTATTTATCGCTTTTTACTGTGCTCAAATTGCTTCGGTTATTCAAGTGGATTAAGTTCACAGTACTCATTAGGATTAGTTTTTGAACTTAAATGGTTTGTTGCAATCGGTTTCCTCAAACGGTTTGAGTTACCTTAACTTTTGGGTTTTACAATGTAGATGTATTCAAAACATCTTTTTAACGTCTGAAAAAATACGCTAAGTAGATGTTTTGCAGATGAGTAAATGCTCTAATAATAAATACATCTTCCTGATTTAAACATAAAATGCACAAATGCATCTATTACTTGATGATGATGTAAATGTAAACTCAAAACCAAGACAACTGCGCATTACTTTCTTTTTTTATTTGAGTTGCAATTATTATTTTTATTAAGAAATGACACAATCACTGATGTCTAAGTAATAAAGGAGGAAAATATAGGTTATGAGGTGAAAAGCGGTCAGTAGATGCTTTAAATCAGCCGGATGACTCAAGCGTTGAGGAATAGTGGAGATGTCAGGAACATTTCAAACACACTCTCCGTATCCTGCGGACGTTATGAGCACCCTGTTATTATTAGGAATAATATCGGCCACAATATTCGACGGAATTATTTCTGGACTCGGCTATGTAGCTTTTGAAATTAGTTCAACCGAAACCACTGTTATTCTGCTGTGTTTACAACAAAATCAGGAGGTCAAAGGGTTATCTAAGGAAAACAAGTCTGATTTTCCACACGCTGAATCTACAGTCGTTGTGAGTGGTAGCGATGCTGAAATAATGTGGTTTTCCATTAAACACGGCTGCGTTTGATTAGTACGGAGATTAACACAAAACATGTTCTCAGCCGTTTAACGTCAGCCTTTTTTTCTGAGGAATTTTTAATATTGGTAGGTGTGACATTTATAGCTTTGAGACCCCGGACCGGACTCATAAAATGCTGCAAGCCTTTTTACAGCTTTATAAATATACACTTCACTTGCTTTTTAATACGGTTAGATTGAACAGGTCTGAAAAGGGTGTATTGAGGGATTTGTTTCATTATTTCCAAGACACCGATGATTAGGATGTTAACACACAGTCGAGGTGTGAGAGGTGGGTGAGAGCTGATGCTCAGAATGAAGAGCAGTGAAAAATGTCGCCGAAATAAGCAGCGTCAGATTCCCGGTTTTGAATAATGAATCTTGCATATGTACAAGCTAACTGTAAATTGAGGCCAGGTTATGAGCTCAGTGAAGTCTGGATCTCCCTCCAGCTGAAAGCAGGTCAGCACAACCTTAGACATACAGAAAGACTATAATTGAATTATTTCATTATTATTGAAAGCTCTTGTGTTTTTATAGGCTCACAGTGATCGGTGAGAATGACAATCTGTCTTGATGACTCACTTCAGGGTTTTTTTCCCCCAAAAATTAAACATAACAGAAAACATATGGGCATTAATATCGGGTTAATGTGGGACATCGAGTAAAGTGGGGCACTTGAGACCTGATGTTTACATCTCTTGCTAAATCACAGTCAAACGAATATTATCTATTATCCTATACAGGGACTCACTTGATGAAACAATGGCCATGAGCCTGTCATACCAGAATGAAAGGATTATTCTTGTATAGCTGTGTGTTGGGGGCACTATCAGTTTAATTACTGACTCACTTGCCTTTAAAAAAATGCTATATTCATTCATTCATTCATTTTCTTTTCGGCTTAGTCCCTTTATTAACCTGGGGTCACCACAGCGGAAAGAACCGCCAACTTTTACAGCATGTTTTTTTACGCAGCAGATGCCCTTCCAGCTGCAACCAATCACTGGGAAATGCTATTTATTAGTTTGGCTAATAGCTTTTGTAGTGGCATTAAATTGGAATCGAGGACTTTGAACCGACACATTTCTGTTTGTAACTGTAAAATGATGGACTGGTGTACACTGTAAAAAATGCTGGGTTCCACACAATTCCTTCATGTTGTCCCAACAGAAATTGAATAAGTTATCCCAATTGTTTTTGCAAATTTAAGTGGATTCAACATAAAACAATTAGGTTGTCCAACAAGCAACTTAAGAATTGTGTTGTTTTAACTCATTTTAAATAAGTAGTTTGAACAAACAACAAAAGGTCATTTTAAGTGTAACAACCCCTTTTTGTTTTTTAAATGCAGTTAAGATTCATTAAACATCCAAAATCAATCTCCACATATTCTTTAAAAGCATCATAAGCCATGAACCAAACCAAAGAAGACTGTAAAAGCTGAAAAGTCTGTCATCAGAAAATAAGATATTTTGAAGAATGTTGAAAACCAGTAACTATTGACTTCCATAGTATTTGTGTAATCATTGTTTTCTACTGTAGAGGTCAATGCTTACAGCTTTCCTCAAAATATATTTTCTAGTGTAAAGAAACGCATAGGGCTCTATTTCAATGATCTAAGCACAGTCTAAAGTGCATGGCGCAAAAGCATTTAGGGCGTGTCTGAATCCACTTTTGCTATTTTAAAAACGGAAAAATACGGTTTGCACCCTGGCGCATGGTCTGGGTTGTGCTTATACTCTTAAAGAGTTATGGGTGTGTTTTGAGCATAACGTGCATTAAACCAATTATTCTCATCTTCCATTCCCCTTAAGAGCCAGTTGCATTGCGCCATCGCATTTTAAATGGCGGACTTTGTAAGTGGAAAAACTGTTTCACTAATGTCACTAACTGAATGTTTCACTAGTGAAAAAATGGTTAAACAGACCATCTGCAGCGAGGATAAAGAATGAGCCTCCTCCATTCGGCCTCTTCACTTTCTCTTTTTTTATTTTTTTATTTATGTAGAAAATAATGTTGTAACATTTTAATCTTTTAATTGTTTTTATATGTAAAGATGTTTGTGTATTTCTCTACATCCTTTGTGTATTAAGTTATGTGTAAGCAATTTAAACCCACTTAAACCCGCTGGACTTCAGACCTGCTTTTAGATGGTCAATGGCGCAGTTTATTTCAGTTTCTCAAAATAGCAAAGCACCAAGAATGCACCTTAACACACCTACTTTTTAGACCAGCACACCCATGAGTCCACAAAGTGGCACAAATGGATTTGCTATTTAAACAAAGTGGTGCAAAACATGAAAATTAGGTTTGCGCTGGTCTGAAAATAGCAACAAATCACGGCAAACACATCTTGTGCCTTTTTGCGCCAGGTGTATAACAGGGCCCCTAAAGGTTTGTAACCATTTGAGTGTGTAAATATTGAGTACATTTTCATTTTTGGGTCAATAATCCCTTTAATAGTTTTAATGAGAGAAAACAACTAGTCCCGTTAAGCACTGCAAATGACAAGCAAATGACGAACTACAAAAAATATAAAAACATTAATTCAGAGCTATTGGTTTTATACAGAAACAATACATTTCAAGTTGCAAAATATTAATTTATATGCAAATTATGTACGCATTTCCACAGCATAGAGTGGGAATTTGTGTTTTTTTGCACTAATTCTGCAATTAAACATGATTGTTTTAAAACAAAGTTGAATTCATGTTAAAAGCAGAAATCAGCAAACTTCACAACCTCTGAGATCACAGCAGGTCCATTTTTAAAGGTTTATCAATTACTGTTGATATGGAAAAACACTGAAGTATAAAAGCAACACAATAGCCTCATTAAGTTGATTTGTGGATAAATTCACCTTTATGAACTTCAGACGAGTACAAAAGAACAATGAATACATACATACATACATGCTGACTGTAAAAGCACATAGCAGTAGCGTCATGTCAGTTTTGTCCTGGTTTCATGTGATTGTGAGAATAACTCTTTCCCGTTTCCTCCTCTTTCTCCTCTTTTCTTCAAAGCGGTCTGTGGCATCAGCAAAGAACGTCACATCTTCTCTGCTCTCGATCTCCCGCTGCAGGAACTGAAGACCAGCGCTGTTGAAACCCAGGACATCCTGAAAACAGTAAAATGAGAAAACACAGCCTTACCCAATCTGTTCGTATGAGAGGTGAGATCTTAGTGGCTACAGCATACAGTCCAAACTTACCCTGATCTCTCGCACTTGAGAGATCGTGTTGGCCCGTAACTCATCAATCACTGACAGCAGCATCTGATTACTGGTGATCTGACCAAAGTGGACTCTGGGTAAATGGTAAAGGAGGGAACTGTTAGTCAGGAGCCTCAAATAGACAAAGGAAAACAGCAGTAACTTTAGATTTATGCCAATACACTGCAGGTGAATAGGATAAAAAAAATACTAATACTGTAAAAACAATAATAATCACCACCATACTTTCTCAGTTGGTTTATTACATTAAGAATGGATTTTTTTCTATTACAAGTTTTCTAAAATGTCATGTTTTAAGATGCAAGGCATTATTTAAATAAATGTGTGTTCATTTGCATACATTTCTAGTACAAAAATCTGAACACTGGATGAATTCAGGTTCAAACTGATTGTTTAAGCATATTACAGTCATAATTCAGAAAATACTGTCAACAGCCAGAAAAAAAAAATCTAACTTTTGTAGAATATGTCTTATAAAATCAGGCAAGTTATGTATGAGCTACATATGTCCAGAATATAGATTATCTACACAGTATTTAGAATAAAATATTTAGTTACTTAGTTTGTGTCTCATTTAGTCCAAATATCAAAACAATTTTAAATCAAGAAGAATATTGTCTAGTTTTCAGAAAATAACACCAAAATGAAGTCAGTGTTTTCTTAAAACAAGCAAAATAATCTGCCGATGAGGTAAGCAAAATAGTTTTTTTTAAGCTTTAAAATGAGATTATTTTGCTTACCCCATTGACAGAATATTTTGTTTGTTTTATTTATTTTTACATATTACTTCCAAAAACAAGACAATATTTTTATATGTGAAGAAAATGCTTCTTGATTTAAGAATTTTTAGATATTTGGACTAAAAACGATACAAAAAGTCTGTTAGGAAAAGCATTTTTTTGTACTGCAGTGCAGGAGGAAAAACCTACTTTTAAGAAAACAGCCTTTAAATATCTATTACAATTGAAATCTTTAGACAAAGTGTGACAAAAGAAACACTTAAAAGTGTATTTTGGATGTCTTCTTTCCATTGGAGAGAAAAAAAACCTTTAAAATAAAACAAAAAGCTCAAAATTGACAGTATATTTGCATGTAGTGCCTCTGCTTTTTATTATTTAGAGCAGACACTGGACAGGGATGAATCTTTCTAGTATGCATGTGTCGAGCACTTGCTATCAAATGGAGTATACGTTAAAAGGCTGTTAATTGGAAAACTGAAGTGTGTTAATGCGACATCTCCAGATGAGCACCTGAGCAGGAAGAAGAGGCAGCGGCAAACCAGCTCAACCTCCAGACCCTCCTTTACATAAGCATTGAAGAGCTTCAGGAGATCAGGGACATATGGAAAGGGCAGCACCAGTAGAGACACCTCCAGCTCACTATCAACGCAACACAGAGACAGAGGTGAGGAAAACTCAGACTGACCCAAACATTACTATGCACGACAGATGGGGAAAAATAGATGCTGGATGTGCTTTTGACTGAGCTGAGGAAGATCTCTCACCTGGACCGAACCTTCTTCAGCACCTCCAGAACATATCGAGAGGGCTGTGGAGATAAAGGTGACCGATATCACATTAAAACTTCAGCTCTTTACAGTGGTTTATTACCAACAACACTTCATTTATATGTACATTATGTTGCCTTAAAATTACATTATGCTCAGTAACTGATAAATACCTTTGATCAAGATGGCCTTTCATTAAATATAATAAATACAACAAATAAAAGGCATCACAACAATTTTTTACATTATTAATTAACGAATAGCAAATGTATCTATTTTTAAAGGGATCATGAACTACCTCAGTTCTTTTATTTTGTATTGTTCGATGAGGTCCACTTATAATTTATCAAAGATTTTTTACATCATAAAACATCACATCGAAGTCTTTGACCCTCTTTATCAGAAAACTGTTGGAATGGGCGTGGCTGATAGTCAGAAGTAAACAGTTTTGCATATTAATAGGGCTAAACAAGCAGTGATTAAAAGTAGTCATCAATCTTCTCTGGAGGCGGGACTTATTCACCCTATTACATCACAAAGTAGAACAATCCAGATCCTGTGGTTTCGCAGACTTCAATTCAAAATAAGCTGATTTTAGAGGAAACCACAAGTGTTGAGTTCTGAAACCTACAGGATGTTTTTATAGTACTATGACCTCTAATGAGCCAAATGACCAAGTTAATTTTGGTTTCTCAGTTCATGACCCCTTTAATATATACATTAATCTAGTATTACAGCTAAATTCAATAATCCAACATACAGGTCTTTTTGAACCTATATAAAAACATTTTAATGCACGTTTTATACATAAATGTACTTACATTGTGCACCTCAAATATTAACCAAATTACAAAAAAAAAAATCATTTTTAAATTACATCTAAATATGGTAATGGTGTACACTGTACATCTCTAATTATGAAACAAATATGACAACCAACAAGCCCAGCATTAAAGCATTATTTGAAAAATATATTTAATTATTAGTATGTGCCAATACATGTTAAGCCTCTGATTACTGTATTGACCAAATCTGACAAACCCAGTACTAATAAATACTACAGACACTCACTGAGATATTTCCAAATGCCACAAGAATGGGGTTCATCTTAAGAGGTGGTAACTATGAAGAGCACAAAAAAACAAGGGTCAAAACAAGTAATGCACCAGCATCAATATGTGTAAAATCCATATTTCATGAGCTTCTCAAACCTTGCAGACTGACAAAGTTCACATTTTTTCATCTCTTAATGGGCTTTTAGCCTTTTGTATTTCAAGAAAAACTCATACCTTTTTCCCCGCTGCCTCACAAGCGGCTTTGTGCTCCTCCAGGTTTTTGCTTTCCTCTCTGTAAAGCTCAATGGCCTCCATTATTCGCTCAGCCTATAGAAACAGACGAGGGTGTCATTTCTTCATTACTGTATATAAAGGAGGGAAGCTCTTTATCTGGACAGTTCTGTAGACTCACAGCTTTCACAGTCTCAACAGTCTTTCTCCCAGCAGGCTCTGCTTCACCTTTAGTCTCTCCAGGAACCTGTAAGATACACACAGAAAGACTGAGACCATGGAGAGAGATAAAACCCAAATAACTGACCTGAGAGTATGAGAGAGACACTCACCACAGGATCATCACCTTTAGCCAATGACTCCTCAAATTCTGCTTCCCTCTCCTGAGAAGATAAACATTACACAGGTCACCTAATATATTGTATAGTCTATTTTCTGGTATTCTTGAGATTCTTTGAAATAGAAATAGCAGTTCGCAAACATATTTGATAAAAACACAGTAATCATACATAGTAATGATCAGTGAGGTACACTCAGGATGCTAAGTATTTTTTCTCCATATAATGAAAGCAATAATAGTTTTATAATTTAAATTAAAATCAAGTGAGTCAAGTCAAGTCAAACTTTAATTATAGAGCACTTTACAAACACAGAAGTGAGCCAAAGTGCTTTACAAAAATATACAACAAAATAAGCATAATCGTATATAAAATACAAGATAAAATATAGCTAAACTGCCTAAAAAGGCAAATCAATTAAAATAACCAGCTATTAAGATCAGGTGTCAAATGCCAATGAAAAGAAATAAGTTTTAGGAGCTGATTTAAATGAAAACATGGAAGAGGCCTGTCTAATGGGCAGCAGCAACTCATTCCAAAGTCTAGGACCCGCCACACCGAAAGCACAATCTCCTCTAAGCGTACGCTCAGTTTTTGGCACAATCAGGAGAAGCTGATCAGCTGATCTGAGAGAACAAGAGGGCTCATAGGGGTGTATCAGCTCAGAGATATAAGGTAGAGCAAGACTATTTAGAGATTTGAAATCAAATAAAAGAATCTTAATCTGTATTTTAAAATGAACTGGCAACCAATGAAGTGAAGCTTACACGGGGGAAACATGGTCATATTTGCGAGTACCAGTTAACAGACATGCTGCAGCATTTTGCACCATTTGCAAACAGGCAATAGCTGACCTGCTACTCCCGACATACAGTGCATTACAGTAATCTAACAGAGTGGTCACAAAAGCATGGATTACTGTCTCAAACTGGTGTTTTGGTATATATTGCTTTATTTTTTGTTGTTGTCTTAATTTAAAAAAAAAGATTTTTTTAACTACCGCTCTAATCTGATTGTCAAATTTAAAATCTGAGTAAAATTTCATCCCTAAATTTGTGACTGTAGGCTTAATATGCTGAGCTAACGAACCCAAATTAAATAGAGGAGTCCCAACGGTACCTTCAAAAACCTTTACTTCTGTTTTGTTTACATTAAAACTTAAAAAGTTAAAAGCCGTCCAAGCCTTCATTCTACTAAGACAATCAAGGAGCGAGTTTGACAGAGTCATTTTTCCTAAGCGGCACAAAGATCTGACTATCATCTGCATAACAATGGAATGACAAACCATACTTCCTAATTATTAGGTAAAAGTAAAACTTGTTTATTAATAACACAAGGTTACAAATTTTGAAAATCATGTGTTTCAATTAAAAATTGGTAGGGATTTCAATTTATTACATGTAGGTTTAATGAGTCTTAATCCATTTAGTTTTTAACAAGCCTTAATAGGGTTTTAATGAGTAGGTCATTAAATAAAGTAACATTTTATTTATGAACAATATTAAATGTCTTGTTTAATTTTTTCAGAAAAAAGGCCAAGACTGGAGGTACACCTTTGTTCAACAGCTTAAATTCCCAGATGTCTAGACTCACGTAAAGGTATATCTTACGTGGTCCCCTGATTATGCCCCTTTTTTGTAATGAAAGACTCAGGTATCCTCAGGATTGTGTGTGTGAAGTTACAGCTCTCTCAGATCATTTATTATACATGCCTAAATGCCACTTTTTTTAGGTGAAATCTATAACATAATGTTTTCATCTATGTCTCTTTAAATGCAAATGAGCTGCACTCCCCCTTTCCAGAAGAGGGCTTTACAGGTTATGTCTTGGTTACTCTAACATAAACAAACAAAACACCAGCGATCAGTTTGAACTCCTGACATATAGTATTCAAACACCTTTCAGATCCGCATATTATCACATCATACCTGTTTTCCACTGAAAAACCAAGCACTCACCATCTCTTTCTCCTCTTCCAAGATAATTGGCTCCCTCGTTCTCTCCCACAGCCTGAGGGATTTATCATGAGACGAGGACACAATGTGATCTCCATTGGGGCTGATGGCCAGGCACCAGACCTCCCGATGATGACCCTGAAGAACATCCAGAGGTCAACGTTCAAAAACAGTCAAAGTCAGAGAGCACATGTAATAATACAAGCATTCCAATTCATCTTTGTCAGTGATTACATTGATTCAGGCCTAAGCAAAAGCAGACCACAGTTTGCGTAATGCAATCAGCCTCTGTTGTATATTGACTAGGCTCTTATTATAACTCTAATCTTTCAAATATAACAGCTACTTCCACTTCGGCGGCCTATGGAAAATTCATTCCGGCTATGGAAAAATGCCTAGTCCGGGTATGGAGAGAAGGTCACCTCCAACGTCTGGATGTGCTCAAACTTGTCAGCGTCCCACTGCTTGATCTTTCTGTCCTTTCCGGCAGTGAAGAACAGATGGGTTTTAGGGACAAACTGAAGAAACATGACACTGCGGAGGAAAAGACAAACAGCGGATGACAAATAATGACCATCTGGACTGATGTCATCCAGCGATTACAGAGAGGTAGGAGGGTGACACCTGACCGAACGCTGAAAACACACTGCACTTGTCAGAGCGCTATTATAACTTTCACTAACAATATAACTGAAAACCACACAGGTAATGTGATGGAGAACAGACGTGCCAACTATGTGTCACATTATACGAGCAGCAGACTCTTTATTACCTGTCGTCATGAGCAAACATGGAGCGATGACAGTCTCCAAAGTCCAATCCCCAGATCTTCACGTTTCTGTCAGCCGAGCCTGTGGCTATTAAAGCGCTGTCCTGCAGAACCCACAATCAACATTTCAGCACAAACAGTCGAATTGACTTACAGGAACTGGAGTATTAGTAAGCTGACTCACATGTGAAATGTCCAGACACAGAACAGGCAGCTTGTGTCCATACAGTGACAGGAAGAACTACAGCACAGAGAAACAGAGAGAGGGCAAATCTTTTATTATTCTATCCTCTAGGGCCCTAATCATACTTTTTTTTGCATTGAGAGGCACATCTTTTGAATGATTTTCTAATGGCTATGAGCGAACTGCGTGCTGGTTATGCACCCTGCCAGCCTCGCATTTTAAAGAGACCCTATTATGAATTTAAAATAGGTCGTATTTTGGTTTTGAGGTTCTCCAACAACAGGCTGATATGCATGCAAGGTCAAAAAATACTTTCATTGTCTTATAATATGCATTTATTTTTACTTAATTATCCCAACGACTCCCATATGATTCGTTCAGCGATTCATTTGTTCCCAAACCCCTCCTTAGCAAGATGCTAATCTGTTCTGATTGGTCCGATTGGTCGACTGCGTTCAGCGTGAGACAGAGAGAAATACCCACTACGGCTTATCAACATTGTTATATAATGCTGAGGTATTTTTGCAAAAATAAATTTCAACCACTGACTCTTCACAGCCTCATCTTTGGGTAAAGAAAGTAACACTAACTTTCCCTCGCACTTCAGAGCACAGCGTCTAAGCGACTTGATTCAACTGGGATCTGCTACAGTGTTTGTCTTCCTCTTTTTCTTTTTACAGTTTGTGGGTGGAGTCAGGGGTGGGGTTCAATTTTACCGGGTCTGCGCGAGCAACAAATGAGTGGGCTGACACGGCTAAAGATTCGTTATAACGATGATTCATTTGAACCATTCTAAGTCGACTCTTTCATAGATGAATCAATAGTTTTAAACATGGTGCACTTTCAGATTTAAGCCTTAGCTAGATATTTTACTTCACCTAGAGCTGTGTTACACACTGCATGGAAGGTCATTTTCAAAAACCTATAATAGGGGCTCTTTAACGCCTGCTGCGCCTCGCATTTTTGCCGTTGCGTGCTGTGTGACCCGCAGTTAAAGAAAGTCAGAGCGGAAAAAGCGTGTTATATCATTCTCCGAACAAATGAAAGCAAAGGTGGAGTTTCTGTTGAGGTGACAACCGTGTTTGTGTTGTCAATATGACTATGGAGTCTTTTAAAGATGGAGTAGAGACTAGTGGTTGCTGTTTTGCGGTGTCTGGAGCTGTATGACTTCACAAATCTTGAATAGCACAATGTTAATAAATATTACAATTCTAACAATATCAACAGCAACGCTCATGCACAATACGCAGCTGATTCAGTTGTTGCTTAGCACCGCACTTCTTTTTTTTCTTGTCAACAAAACAGGCAGTACAGAGCACCTCATGTTCTGAGATCGGAAAAACGTGTTCGGTGTTATCGGCCCCTAAAGCTGTGGTTCTCCAAAGAGTTTGACAATGGGGCTCACTTTTGCCATGGTCATTAAGCCACAACACATTTACAGTATAGATAGACAGAGTTCTTTCTAAATTACAGTAAAACAGTCTCCGCACAACCCAATCAAAATGCTTCTGCAACCCACCAGTTGAATAACACTGCTCTATAGAACTGCTGTTGTTTTGGGTACAGTTACTTTATACTTGTAGCCATGACAATGCCATATTACATTATTGACAGCCCATCCATCCATCTGTCTATGTTTCCATTCATCTGACTATGTGCCCATCCATTTGTCCGTTGATCCGTCCATCTGTCATTCTATCCATTTGTCCATCTATCCATGCAACATTCATATAGCATACGAAAGACGAACACATGAATTAAAAATCAGTCAATACACATACTCAGTTAGATTTGCAGTTGATTATACCATCAACACTCTGCTTAGAACATTTGTGGCAAGATTGAATAAACTATATTTAGGAGCAACGCTTTTCTTTTTTACACCATCAACAGTATACAAAATCAGAGATTCTTTCATTCCATATAGTACAATCAAATGCAGCTCTGGAGAAGCATTTGAGACATGTAATTACTAGATGAAAATATCAGGCTTTTTAAGTTAGCGTGGTCAGATCACCCCCAAATACTGTAAATGTTTATATAGAGGATCCTTTAACTGTCATCTCTTCTGGCTGCCATTATCAGTCTACACACACACAATTTTTTTTCTCATACTTTTGAAAGTGGTATAAACACTATCATTGGGTTTCTTTTATTATTTGAGCACATTTGAGGAATACAAAACAAATAAGTTCTGGTAGTCTCCCATTCATCGCTCTTTAAGTTTACCCAACTATGATGACCCGAAAATGTGAAAAGGTTCATTGGTGGAGAAAATGTCCTTTAGTAAATCCATTCATTCATTTTCCTTAGTCTCTTATTCATCAGGGGTAGCGACAGCAGAATGAACCACCAGCTATTCCAGCATATGTTTTACGCAAAAGATGTCCTTATTGCAGCAACCTAGAACTGGGAAACACTCATAGACTCACCCATGTATTCACATACAGTTGAAGTCAGAATTATTAGCCCTCCTGAATTATTAGCCCCCCTGTTTATTTTTTCCCCCAACTTCTGTTTAGCGGAGAGCAGATTTTTTTTCTAAACATTTCTAAACATAATAAGTTTTAAGAACTCATTTCTAATAACTGATTTATTTTACCTTTGCCATGATGACAGACAGAATATTTGACTAGATATTTTTCAAGACACTTCTATACAGCTTAAAGTGACATTGAAAGGCTTAACTTGGTTAATTAGGTTAACTAGGCAGGTTAGGGTAATTAGGCAAGTTATTGTATAACGATGGTTTGTTCTGTAGACAGTCAAAAAAAATTGCTTAATTTTGAGCTTAAAATGGTTCCTAAAAAAATGTATTTAATATTAATTCTGACTTCAACTGTACATTCACTTCGGTCAATTTAGTTCATCCAATTCACCTATAGCGCCATATAGTCATTTACAGTCTTCGAACTGTGGGGAAAACTGAAGCACCCGGAGGAAACCCACACGAACACAGGGAGAACATGCAAACTCCACACAAAAATGCCAACTGGTCCAGTCGGGACTAGAACCAGGGACCTTCTTGCTGTGAGGCGACAGTGCTAACATAAGGATTTAACATTCAAGAGAGGCTACATTCGAATGCTGTGGTTTACCTTTAGCGTGTCTGTATAAAATATCTTGACCGTACAGTCGAGCAGAGAGACGGCCAGCAGTCTCTGGTCAGGACTGAAGCGAACACACAACACATCCTCATCTAACTGCAGTGTGCGCGTGTGCTTCACTGTCAGTCTCCTGTGGGTTACACAGAAAAATAATACATTAAAGCCAAAAAGAGTGATGCAGAAACCTGGATGAGAGAGCTGAGGTTTGTGATCAAAGATAATTACTCACTTGTTTTTCATAGAGTCCTCATCCTTTATGAGCTCAAAGTCCCAGAATTTCACAGTCTTGTCAGCACCCCCAGTTACAATGCCTCTCTGTATAGACACATCCAAAAGTCAAATACATTCGCATAAAGCTGAAGTCCTCAGTAAATGCTTACAGTCTTTGGAATAGAAGTAGGAATTCACAGGCTGAAGAGATAAGACTATAAAGTATTTGTGTATGGATGGAGAGGTTGATATACTTGGTCTGGAGAGAGACACATGGACCAAAGAGCTCCTTCATGGGCTTCAGTTGTCTCTAGGAGGCTTCCTGAGGCCAGGTCAAAAATCTGAATCTTCCCACTCTGACACAAGACACATAAATGGCACAATAAGGACAATGCTACATAAATGTGAAGAAAAATGTCAATAGAATCAGTTCGCACAGTAAAGAATCACATCAACAGAAGTGTATCTACATGAAATAATTTTATAATTAAAGGCTCCATGAAATGTAAAAGTTTTTTAGATGTTAGTATCAGTATTGTTAGTTTTTAGGATATCTATAAGATAGTGCGCTCCAAGGTAGTGACACAATTCACGTTTAGGAGCTATAAAACAGATAGAAACATGTAAAGCTTGTGGTTTGTCACTTCCGCCTCAATGGATTATTGTTTTCTTACACATCACCTCATACTTCAATTTCTCATCAAATCTCGACCAATGTCTCACACACTTCAAGACGTTTCACATTTGATGTGCTTGAGCTCATACACTCTCACTGGCAGAGCAGTGATAAAACAAACGCTATTGGCTGTTTTTAAAAAGGGCAGGAGCTACACTCCCACCCTCTCTTCATGTTTTGCTTGAGATTGACTCAGATACTGAATAAAAATGCAAGTTTTAAACCTTTTCACAGGACCTTTAAAAATAAACAAGTAGATGAAAAACATTGTCTTGGCCACTACCTGAAATCTAAAAAAAAAAAAAGAATACTAATACTAATACTAATAATACAAAAATAAAACAAAGAATTACAAATTATTAAAACTTAAAGTAAAATAAATGATTAATTATTTTAATATTACATATTACAAAATATTAAATGCTACAATGGTAAATTAGTGCCAAAATAATATTTGTGGACAAATATATTCAATAGACCCTTTCACACATACAGACCTTTCTGGAAAATTACCGGCAATTTTCTGGAAAGGTCTGTATGTTTGACCAGGCCCTTTTTGAAAATACCGGTAAATTCGTTGCGGCAATGTTCCTTCTTAATGCCATCTGTGGGAATAATTATCGATAAAATGCTTATGATAAACCGCTGTTTGTTTACCTTCAAGTTGCTTCAGTTGTGTGCATGTGAAGCAGCCGGTGAGCGCTGGCACACACACACACACATGTACATCTCGACATGCGGACGTGTTCCTTCATATGTTTTTATCAAAGTTGTTCACAATAATTATCCATCCACAGAATTTGTAATGTAGTCAAATGTTTACAAATACAAGCGCAGTCGTTTAGAGGCTATTTCTGGTCACCGACTACGTTTACATGGACACCAATGATTCGATTTTAATGCGATTAAGACAATACTCTGATTAAGAGTTAACCATGTAAACAGCGATTTTTGATTAATTTAATCAGATTAAGGGTCATAATCGAACTAAAGAGAAATGGAATTAGGATGTGTGGAGTATGTTGATTTTAGTCGCATTATTGAAGTGCATTACAGACATGTAAACACCTTAATCAAATTATTACCGTCATGTAAGACTTTTCGCAGCATTTGGCAACAGGATAGTCCACACACACACACACATATGCGCGCGCATGCGGCTGTTTGACACTCTTTGCACCTACTGAGTCAGTGCAGACCACAGACACCTGCATCGTGAAATGCGGACTTTGCGGAGGGTTTTTTTCTTCTTCCATTCAGCATGCCGTATGAACTTTCATTAAAACAACACTTCCAGCAGTTCATAGTTACATCCAATATCTCGTTTGTCACGGAGGGCATGCAGGAAATTTTCATGAATGAAAGTGAAAGTGCCAAACTGCAGTTAAAGTCCACAAATTAAAAATTAAACACCTGAAATTACGGATAGTGCGGTGACGCGATGACGTTAATCGAATTATGTGCTAAACATGTAAAACAGGATCATGAAAGTAACACTCAAAAAGCAACTCCTGTAAACACCTCAGTCTTATTATTCTCTTAATTAAATTAAAGCAAATCATTTGATTACTGATGTCCATGTAAACGTAGTCAATGATGACAGAATTTACCTGTATTTTGGAATGGATGTGTGAATGATCTTTTCCTGAAAAATTCCTTAACATCCTTGCCTGTGTGAACAGTGCTTTTTTGAATTTACCGGTAAAGTCATTCCGGAAATTTTACGGATATTTACCGGTATCACTGTGTGAAAGGGGCTAATGATAAACTAATTTCAATTAGTTCCTCACACAAATTTACAGCATTTTTCTGTAGACTTGTTAGAACATATGGTCTCCTTCACAGATGCCACACTTTTGTCATTTAGCAGCTTTTGCAGAAAAAAGGTTGATCTATTTTCTTTTCAAACCTTCACTGATGTTTTAGAAAGTGAATCGTTTCATACCTTCGTTCCTAAAATAATCTGTCTGTCTCCAGGAACAAATATCGAGCAGAGAGCATATTCGCATCCCATGGTACGAATAACCTGCAAGGTGGACCTGAGAGAAGAAGAAACTTAGTATTGCGAAAAAAAAAAGATATGTGATTTGTGGCTTCATCATGCTCACCTGTTCCACACTTTGACAGTGTCTCCAGAGGCAGAAAGGATGGCTATGTTATCTGAGCTAAAGGCCAGTGTCCTGACATCTGAACGGTGACCACTCAGTGTGAGGCGGGAGGTTTTATTGCCAGTGGGATTCTTCTCTGTAGTCTTCAGGGTGTACGTCTCCACTGTGTTATTTTGCAGAAGAAGAACAACTTTCATCTCTCCATTAGGAACCAAAAGGCAGTCCATTGATCTGTAGATGACAAAAAAATAGCATTGAACACTTGATAACAGTAAGACAAACAAGGACTATGCTTGAATGCAGGATTACTAACTGACCTGATCTTGGATGACGCCTTTATGTTTGTCAGTTTTATGATCTCATCCTTCAACTTCCTCTCCACGACAGGTTCAGAAGCTTCCTCTCCTCCTTCTTGAGATCTGCACAATATAACAGTTAATCAGGATACCATTCTTTCATCATTGGCATTAACAACTTCACATTTCAAAACAAGGGTCTAACATACTTGGCTTTTTTCTTGGCTTTCTTCAGTTTTCTGTCCATTTTTCGTTGGATCTCCTCCTCTGATAGTACAGTAAAAACTTCAAGGGTAGCATCCAGGCCCTGTGGAGGTTTAAAAAATATGTGTCATGATAAACGTTAAAGGGAGTTTACCCAAAATGAAAATTTCCTCATTTTTGGCTCAATTTCTTTCTTCTGCTGAGCATTAAACAAGATATTCTAAAGAATGTTGGAGACCAAAAGCCATTGGCATCCATAGTAGGAACAAAAAAAAGTACATACTATGAAAGTCAATGGCTATTTTTCTCCAAAATTACTTCAGAATAGCTTCCTTTGTGTTTAACAGAAGAAAAAAAAAACTTAAACAGGTTTGTGACAAGCGAGAGGTAAGTAAGAATTGTCATTTTTAAGTAGACTATACCTTTAAATTCCTCATTGTGCTTGGTAAGGAAAAGCTAACTAAGCTGAATATATAACACATACTTACATGACAGGCTAGGACTTTAGCTTTGGCATCTGTAACCAATGACACAACCCTGTCTCTGGCTTCCCTCAGAATAGACCCGGCTTTCTTACAGCTGAGAATCCGCTGTTGACACACATCAGATCTTCAGTAAACATGTGAAGGAAATGTTTTTAAACTAAATTAACTCTGTTCTGTCGTGTCAAATCACTGATGTCCACTGAACACAAAATGTATTTAATTTTACGACAGGGCTGTTTAATGCTTGATTCTGATTGGCTGGTGAAATTTGTTTCAGATGAAGGCACAGCTAAAATAGTTCCAGTCAGGTTTTGACCACATTACAAATCTATATCGCTAAGAGAGGAGACGATACTAATCAGCTATTTGAGGACAAAGACCTGACAAATATCTTGAAATACAACATCTGAACAGTGTTTTTAGATGTGGTAACTACAGTTTAAGCTTCACATTGTGGTCATATCACCATATTTCTAATAATTCAATATCCTGTCATCAATAATTCTTATGGAATTTAGGAAAGAAGTAATATTACTTCTTCTAGCTCTTCATCGGGTGCTTCTTCTTCCTCCTCCTTCTCCTCAAGAAGAGTTCTGACTTTCTTCTCCTGTGGCTCCCCCAATTCTTTAACCTATAAAGAAGGATAAACTTTATAGTCATACTCTACATAAAACCAAAAATCAGTCAAGACTGTACCGGAAAGCATCCCATCTACACAGCACAATAAACATCTCTTTACCTCCTCGATGTCCTGAATGTCCCAGGCTCTGAGTTCACTGTCAGCAGACCCTGTAAGCAACCTGTTCTCCTGGTTTAACAGCACCATTCCCCACACCTTCAGGGAGAAGACAACGTTAATATCAGAGAAGTGCTGGAGACACATATTTACCTTATCTTATCCCATCCTTTCATACGTGGACACGCAGTTAAGCACATTAATTCATAAAATAATTTTCATTTTTTATTGTTTTGATAAGACAAAAACAAATGTAAAAACTGTAAAGGGTCTATTTTGATTTGTATATATTCATAATTACAACAAAACAATATGTTTTTGTAAAATTAGTAAAACAGACAGAGAGTGTTTTCTTTTTCTGACGCTTCTGCCAACATGACTGGCAAAAAACAGCTGAATCTCAGCGAACATTTGCCTCACATACATGAGACATACCTGCATAAAGCCTGAAATGTGCACTCTTAGGAGTGTTTCATCCAAGTTACTACATTTTCAGTGTTTAATTTTGTGCATAACAGTTGAATACGTTTCGTGGGTTAATTATATTACAAAGATCAAGGCAGTCTCAATAGTGTACAGTGATTTGAATTACCTCACTGCGATGTCCCACCATGGTCTTAAAACAATGCTGAGTGTCCAAATCCCACCACTTTATAAAACTGTCCTTGGAACTGAGAAAACATGTAATGGATTAATAACAGGTGCCAAACCACTACATACAGCTAAATATCTGTCAATTTAGCTATATTATTCATTCAGCATTAAATATTAACACAAAACAAAGGAGCAAGTTATGAAAGTGTATTTGGGAGTTGAGTATATAACTGTATGTTTCAAAAGAAAATCTTGTTACTCAAAACAGAGGACAATAAATTAAAAATAAAACTATATACAGAGAAATTATGGTGATGTTAAACTATGGAAGTCAATGGTTACAGGTTTTCACCTTTCTTCAAAATATCTTCTTTTGTGTTCAACAGAAAAAGAAACTCGTGAAGGTTTGAAATCACTTGAGGGTGAGTAAATGGTGAGTATTTTTATTTTTGAGTAAACTTTCCCTTTAAGAATGTTTCAAAAAATTTAACTCAATTTAGATAAATTTAAGGCCCTTAAAAAGTATTAAATACAATTTTGCAGGGTAATAAATTTTTTTAAATAATTTTTTGTTTATGCAATGTATGGTTGTATGCTAATGTTTGCCTGAATGAAATCTGCGATGCTGTGTAGGTTATGAAATCAATAAAATCCAGCTAGATTTGACATCATGCTGCTTTGTTTACTGCAGTAATCAAGGCAACACCATTATTTCTGCAGTTCTATAGGCACCAGCCTGCTGAATTAGCTAGATTTAATAAATTTTCATTCAGTATATGAATAATGTTTTAGTTTTGGATTAGTTTCTTACATTAATATTTAGTAAATATACTGCAAGTTAAAATCTCGCCAGTGTTTCCGGTTGAAAAGTGGTTATAAGGTCTTAAAATGTATGGAAAGAGTCTTAAAAAAGGTCTTAAAAGGTACTGAATTTCACTCTCTGATTCCTGTACATACTCTTATAAATGTACTCTGTGATTAAATGTTTTATTGATGTGCATTGATATCTGTGACAAACTTTCATCACGTGCTGATTTCTATATAAAAATTATATTTCTATATAAAATATAAAGTCAGATTTACCTTGTAATCAGCAGGTTTTTGCTCTCCAAGAACAAAATTTGTGTGATGGCATCTTTGTGTCCTTTAAGTCTGTACAGGCCGCACTCATTGATGACATCCCACACAATCACATCTGTGTCCTGAAACACAAGTTTAGTTCAAGCTAAAAAGAAAAGCTGTATTCAAAAATGAATGAATTCTAATATGAACTGAGGTCTTACTCTTGAGCCAGTGACAAGACGAGCGCCCAGGGCATCATATTTGATGACTGAGACGGCTGATTTGTGTCCACTGAAGGAGACGTTGCTTTCACCGTTCAGCAAACTGAAGATCCGCACACCTCCATCCTCATAACCAACAGCTATATGCACTCCATCAGGAGAGGGACACAGGTATGTCACCTCATGCTTTTTACCTTCAAGTATGAGAACCTGTGAAATGAATAGATGAGAAAATCAGTGATACATTTATATAAACTGAAGCGCTGATTCAATAAATGATCTTCTAAAACATTCAAACAAATACCTTCTCAGCTTTACGGACATCCCATATGAAGACATGTTCGCAGGCCCCCACTGCAACATATCGACCCTTCTCTCCACCCCTGAGGGTCACGAAGGCGATGTTGGCTTTCTGACTGCCGATCACTCCAAACACAGCACTCGCCACATAGCGCAGGTACTGCTTAGTTAAACCCATGGCAAGCCAGAGTCTGGAGAACACATAAACAACACATTACTTCTTTATTTTTGTAAACTCAGCACAGTTTGTCACCTGCACAAAGCTGCACTACAACATGTTTTAACATGGTAGGATAAATGATTTGAGGTAAAGTTCAGAATCAGTTTTGTTGCCAAGTGTGCTTCACACACAAGGAATTTGTTTTGGCTACAGAAGCTTCCAGTGTACATAAAGTGACAACACAAAATAAATATGAGACAAAAAAGTCGATAAACATTAAACAGAGATGCAGTTAGTCAAAAAAGATTTGGATGTTGAATTGTATGTACAGATTTGTTATAAATATACAGATTATAAGGTGCTGTGTACAATTGCGTATGGAGAAAGTATTGCATTGTATATTGTTATAATGTGCTGTGTACAAGTGCGTATGAGAAAGTATTGCACGTTTATTGCACAGTAGGGGATTTAACTGTCCATGAGGTAGATGGCCTGAGGAAAGAAACTTTCTGTTTTTGTGCTTGGTGCTCTGTAGTGCCGACCATATGCCGTAACAATTCAAACAGTAAGTGTGCTGGGTGCGAGGCGTCCAGGGTGATTTTGCGAGCCCTTTTACTCACTCTGGAAGAGTACAGTATAGAAACGCCCAACGTGGGGTTTAAACCCACGACCCTGAGATTAGGAGTCTCATGGTCTACTGACTGAGCTAGCTTGGTGGTTTTATATAAACCAACTAGCCAAGTTGGTTTTATATATGCATATTCACTCAATGAAAACTTGTGACTTGCTCCCTATCGCGTTTACCATGATACTTTGAATATTTGGTCTGAAATCAGGTGTAACTATGGCTTCAAAACAATATTAGCACTATTTAATTGACTGTGAATAGTGTTGTATATTGACAGTGATTGGCTGCTAATATAGTTTGACTATTTAGAAAGTGCAAAGAATACTTTTCTTTATATTATTTATATTATTAAAGAAAAAGTCTGAGTGTGTGAATATAAAACCAACTGTATCTAAATTGTTTCATGAAATGTAAAAAAAAAATAAAACAAAAAATACACATTTTTCCTGATAAATATTAGACTTTTAAATTAAAATAATATTTTCTTAAAATCATAGTCTGTGTAGCAGATGTTTGTGGGTCAAAACCTTTCATTATAGTCATCCTAAAAACAATTTAACAACAACCATTCCTGTCTTAGGACAATTTTGAAAAACTTTGTTCATTTGCATTAGTCATTTCAACAATATACAGTGCAGTATACAGTAAAACGAAACAATGTTCCTGCAGGACCAAGGTGCTGCATCAAACAACAAAAATTGACAATGACAACATAACACAGGACTGTGCACTACTATATAAAATCTAGAGAATAAAATAGGATAAAATAAAAAATAAATAAAAGAAGAATATGAATAAGAGTATGAGAGTACGTTAGATGCTAAACTGTTGTTTTGTTGCTCTGTAACTCTTCTATGCAATCATAATAACGGTCTATCTATCTTAAACTAATCATCATATATTTCATTAAATTGTATTATAGTGAATTACGTTACGTTTTGTCAGAAGTTGCACCTAGCATAGAACATATTAATAATTAGCACTAATATAAATATAATAAGGTGTGTGGCACATCCAAATATAGCAAAATGGTATATTAAAAGTTACAGCAGATAGCTCAGTTGTTGTGACGTTTATTTTAGTTATTCGGCTGCAAACAAAATGCTTCTCATAAACACATAAAAAGCTATAGCCAGTTACAATGTCTATTTATTCTTTTAAAAGGCCATTAACTGAAGCTGTACTCCAACGCCACGCTTTGAGCTCACGCAGCTCATTTAATCGCATATACATGCGGATCTGTATATTTTTACACTTCCTTACAGTTCATAATAAGCACTGCGTATTAAAAAAACGTATTTACATACTTTTGTGAATTAGATGTCTTTTGTATTTGCAGTCCTTATGAAAGTATTTCTTCAGTGGATGGGGAGAACTTCGACATGCTTTCCAGTCGCATGTGTGACATCCTGTAAAGGCAGAAGTAGTAGATTACTGAGCAGCACAACGATGATACTAAACAAAATATTTCGCAAATTTACCGTTTTATGAATATTTGTGTGACTGATATATTATTTATTGCGTCCTCGATATTTCCTTTCCGTGTGTAGTTTGTGTGTGTGTTCTTAAGAATTACGCGCATATGTATCGACTACTTAGGTCTGTGAAGTCACAATGTTGTCCCTGAGGCCAAATGTGCTCGCAAATAAAACATGTATTTAATGTATTAATTCGTTATTTTTTATTGTACTTATTTTGCAATTCCCAATGGACGTAGAACGTCTATGACTAAAATCTGTGATCACATTTTCGAACACGTCTGTGCGTTTTCGACACGGATTGACAACACAGCCACAGTCCCTGCCGCAATCCCGGAAATGATGATTTTTGTCCTCGTGAATCAGCTGATCAGGAAACTCGCTGAATGTTACACGCACGATGTGTTGACCACAACCAGCGAAAATCACATTTTAACAATGGTCTATTTAAAAGCGGAAGGACAGGACGATGACAGTGGCATCTGACTCTGTCTTCCGTGCATGGATTTGAGCTAACGCGGTTTTGTTTTTGCAGAAGATTGGGCTGAATATCTGCATCATCTGGTAGGTTGCTGGACATTGTAGTTAATAGTGGTTGTGCTTTAGTTGCATTTTCACTTTTATAGTTGTTATATTTAGAATTAATACGAAGTGTTGTTTTCCTTTCCATCCTTCTTGAAGCAGTGTATGATTAGTATGTGGTAATGAATATGGGGACTGAACGTTTATATGTTTGGTCGAGCACTTACTTTGTTGTTGATGATGATGATGAAATCTAATTTGAGTCGACCTTTACACATGCGCCTCATTGCCGCTGAATATCTTATCTGTTCCTGGACTCCTGTGTGTGTCTGTCTGATACTGTGCCTCTCTGTTTTGCCTTAAAGTCAATTACGTTCATGAACACTGCACTTCTCACACTGCAGATCATGCTGGCCAGACACAGGAGTTGTTGCTGGAGTATTGCAATTTTATCACATACTTAAAAATCTGAAGAATACACTTTAAACATTTCGTCACCTTGGAATTATAAGATTCTGAATGATTTTGAGATCTTGAGCTTCAAAGTTTTTGTATTCCATATAGTAAACAGTATGTTTGTAACATTTGTTTCGTTTTTTTTTTAATAAAAAGTCTTAAAATGTAAACAACTTGTAAAAATCTCATAATGTAAACTAGTTGTCATTTAATAAGAATATGTCAATAACTCTATCTTGACAAATGTCTGATAGAACCTTATAATTCTAAGGTGACGAGATGTTTTTGTTGTTGTTGTTGTTTGTTATTTTATTTTTTAAAGACAGTATAACACCAAGTAATTTGAGTATAAGCATTTTATATAAGCTAATTTATGTATGTGTGTGTATTAGGGCAGCACGATATTGGAAAAATCGGACATTGCAATGTTTAATTTTGCTGCGACTTGTATTGCAATATACAATTCTGGCTTGGATTCAATGACTTGAATAGCTCTACTTGGAATAAAATCATTAACTTTGATTGGAGTTATCTTGTATAGAGTGAATTAAATAAATTGCAAGAATAAATAAGATGGAGCAAAGATAAAAGTGAAATAAATAGTCAGATATTCAGGTACAGTACGATATTATCATGATATTTTGCGCCTGATAATGATAGATCACCATATCAGTGATAAATCACAAGAAAACCATCCACAATATATCATGATATTTGTAAATGAAGAGGGAAAAATGCATCAAAACGTTATGATGTATTTCTTTTATCAACAACATAAATATTTCTTAGAATTGCAACATTTATATATGTTTGATCCACCGTTACGAGAAGCGCCACCTCATGCGTATCTCTATTTTGTCCTGTCCTTATTGAATAATCAAATGTAATGTAAAATGTAAACACTGTACATTCTTCATTGCTGATCAACTATAATAATCCCAACTCCACATTGCGAATGCACACATTGCAGTATCAATGCTGAAATAATATATTGTGCAGCCCTAGTATATATGTATGTGTTAAAAGTTTTAAAAACGATACTTCATCTATTAATAAAATTTTGTTCTATTATGACAATTTCCTTACTATTGGCTCACCATTCAAGATGTATATCACTCTTTTACATCAGCCAAAGTGAAGTGAAGATATTTTTTCTTGCCAATCGATCAGTCATTTTAAAGGGAGACAGTAATTTTTATATATGTGCTATGTCAACTATGTCAATCATTTTCTCTGGATTTAAGATTTGTGGGTTTTTCTATGAATGATTTTTTCCAAAATCTAAATAAATATGAAGTATGTTGTTGTTTAGAGGATTTTTTGTGTGCATAAAAATAACAAGGTGCCAGGTTTCAGATAGCTTTCTATTAATTGTTAGGCAACACAACGTCTGTGTTTTAACTGAAGAAAAGAAAAGCAAGCAATATTTGGTGGATTATACCTTATTTTTTAAATCCCAAAAAGTTAAAACAATTGATATTATGACTAGATCAGATTTTAAAATAAAACAAATATTAGTATTTTACTCAAACCCACGCATAAAAGTACAGTAAATCCAGAGAAACTGAGAATTGTCAAGTGTTCTCTAATAAACATATTGCTTCATTGTTTACAACTTCAAATTTAGAAAGTCAAATTTATATATATTTTATCGAAACGTTCCTTTAAAAATAAGATTTATAATTCCAAAATCAAACAAAAACAGCCCAAGGGTAGCTTAAATAATGCATTGGTGCTCTTTGGGTAAGGGATTCATCAGAATAAAAAGCAAAAATCAGGGGCACTTGAAAAATGTGGAAAATATATTTATAATTAATTAAATATAAAAAAAAATCAACTCTTAATTAAAATCAAGTGTAAAAATCCATATGTACATTACATTTTTAATAATTTTTACGCGTTACCTGTGTGCTTGAGATTCACAAGTCTGTTATCGTAGTTTTCCACGTATGTTTCAATTGAATCAGGCGTGTGTGCGTGTGTGTGCGTGTGTGTGCGTGCGTGCGTGTGTGTGTGTGTGTGTGCGTGAATGATTATATTAATGTGCTAGCATGCCTCAGGTCATTCTATAGTCTCTTTGTGAGTAAAGAAAATGCTCCCCTGTGTTTTTTCACTTCAGAATCAGATAGTAAATCTACAGAATGGATCCCTTGGGAGCTCGTTCCCAGTTTGTGGAGGTCCTGAACCTGCCCACATGGGACCAGCCTCAGGGAGTCCAGGATGAGCTGGATGGAGAAAACCACTATGAGGAGGACGAGGTGGACAACCTGACCAATCAGCTCAACTTCGTAAACTCACCGTTCACCTTCAGACAAGACATCAACAACAAGATTGTACTATTGTAAGTAACATGCTAAAATGTTTGTTTTTTATCTACAAACTTTTGAATTATTTTTGTCTATAATTTCACCCAGCCTAAAACTTCCTTTTTTTTGCTGTCTCTGTTTATCAGTAAAAAAAAATTAAATAAAAATGTATATTAATAAAGCAAATAACAATGTGAATGTAGGAAAAAAACTAAAGTTCAGTGATTGCATAATTTGGGCCAAAACAATTGTCTCTTTTTTCATTCTTCAGCCTGTGCTGTGCTCATTGCATCAGTTATTTGCACAAGATTTTCAAGTCTTTTAGTCATTTCCTCGTGCCCACAAATCCCCCTTATGGCTCAGTCACATGTCTAAAAGGTCCTTCAAGCTGTGCTTTGCCTTCTGTGCAATGTAGCTTTGTTAGGGCAGGATCAAAGTTTTCCCCCCTCTCTCAATTCATAGTTTCTGCTTTTTTCTTTTTTTTTAACGAAAGGGGAAATGCATTGCATGAAACTTCTCTATGATGTTCATTTCATAATACTTGTCCTTCTGGAAAATCAGACACGGATAGAATTCAGCAGCACACGTAGACTTATGCTTGCAGGATTTTGTCATATCATGTTATTCTTCTGATTTCCATTATCACTGGTTTTGTTTTTGTGAACATTATCTTTTGAAAACTAATTTGTTTCGATTTGTTATGATGGCACAAATATATTAAGTTAACATTAACACAACATTTGATCTAATTTAACAAATTTAATTGAGTTTTCAGTGAAGTAGTTCTACACTGTAAAACATATCTGTCAATAAACAGTTTTTGTTTTCTGTTTTTTTTTACGGTTGTGAAATGCATTATGGGATGTTGATCTCTGCTCTGTCGACGTTTGATTTTGAAAATTCAACTGCAGTTTAACAAAGTGACTTTTTTATTTACATTTTAGTAGTTTAAAATGATATAATGTATAAGGAAAAAAATATAGAGAAATAAGTCTGTAAAATAGCAGAACATGTACTAGCAGTTTATTACAAAGATTTTGTATGGTAATATACAACACCACCCTGTCAATTTATCACTTTAAACTATAAAATATTAATAAAAGCGACCTTTTGGAACTTTTCAAGTTTAACGTTGTTGGAAGAAAGAATAAATAAACAAGAGAAAAAAACAAGAATTAGAAAATACAGAAAACTGCTAATTTACGAATATTTTTTACATAGTAGTTATTTTTTTGTAGTTTTGTAGTTTTTCCTTGTAGTTTTCAGCTTGATTTCTAAATCAAGTTTATTTTTTATTAATGTTTACATTTTTTTTTTTTTTTTACCTAAAATGATTTTTAGTTTTTGTACTTTCCTTTCTACAATTGTTCTCACAGTTTTTTCATAACAAATATAATGTTCTGAGGATTCTGATATGTGATCTGCTGGCTTATATCTTTCCCTTATATTGCAGTAATGGAGACGTGGCACTTTTAAACTGCACAGCAATCGTCAACACAAGCAATGAGACACTAACGGACAAGAACCCCATATCAGACAGCATCCACAGACACGCTGGACCTGAACTAAGAGATGAACTACTCAAGCTGAAAGGTAGGGGGCGCTAACTGGATATCAAATAGATACCCACTATAGTCGAGCAACGAACTGTTGATGTTTTTAAACGCAGTGTGCATTTCTGATAGATCTTATCTCATCATTTTGTTTGTTTAGTTCTGATGATATAGGGTGTGCACATCTTTTTTTTTTCCAGGATGTCGGACTGGTGAGGCAAAAATGACAGAGGGATTCGACTTGGCTGCACGATTTATAATTCACACTGTTGGACCCAAATATAAAGCCAAGTACCGGACAGCTGCAGAAAGTTCTCTATACAGCTGCTACAGAAACGTCTTGCAGCTTGCCAAGTAAGCAGGATCATTGCAAGAACATTTGGGAGAGAAATGGCCAATGTGTTTTAAAACAGACTGGATATTCTGACATTTGTTGTACTAAGTAAAGTTCAGTTAGTTTATTTATATAGCACATTTTTTTTACAACGCAACTTTGCCCAAAGTGCAAAAAACATAAGTCCTACATCACTTGCATAACAATTAAAACACAAGACAAACCCCTCAACATTAAAAAGGCTCAAATGCTTAAGAACAAAGATGCAGCTTCACAAGGTATTTAAAAACAGATAAAGTTGGAGCATGTCTATTATGGATGAAAGCTTGTTCCAGTATTTTGCGGCGATAACAGCAAAAAACCAGCTATAAAAGTGAAATTAATCATTTAAAATCAATCTGTGAACTAACAGGCAGCCAGCCCAGAGAGGAAAGAACTGGGGATATGTGCTCATACTTGCGAGTCCCTGTCAGAAGTCTCGCAGCCGCATTTTGGACTAATTGCAGTCTATTCTGTATGATGTGAAATGGGCTTAGTACTGCTCACACTGCAAAAATTATATATTTTTTGTCTTGTTTCTAGTCCAAATATCTTGACATTTTTAAATTAAGAAGCATTGTCTATTCACCTTATTCTCCGCGTATGAGGGCGCAGCCATTTGAATCATTTTGGCTCGAGACTTCCGGTCTCAATGACTTCCATTCATTTTTAAAAGTTAAAAACAGCTCGTTTTGCTGCTTAGTGTTGCAAACTGATATTTTCTTATTATATTATTCTACTTTGTCTGAATTGTCATGCCAACACTTGTTTGTAGAGCGAGTAGTTTGACCGTTTTCTGCCGTTTATTATTCCTAATCATATCTCCCATAGGCAGCTGAAAACGGAAGTTCTAAAACAATCGCTAAAACGCACGCACTTCCGCATTGAAGAATACAAGCAAAATACAAGCAAAAATGTTGTCTTGATTAAAGAAATATAATGCCAAAATTATTTCTCTAAAACAAGCAAAATAATCTGCCAATGGTGTAAACAAAATACTTTTGTTTTTAATTTTGACATAAGACCATGTTATTTCTTAAAACAAGACCATATGTTTTGCCAGTCTAGAAAGTTCCCCTTGCTATATGAATTTTGAGATATTTTGATCAGAAACAAGACAAAAAAACTCAAGTAAGATAAGTACTTTTTGCAGTGCAGTCACTCTCTAAGATCATATCAGATATACTTTATTTTGCTTGGTGTGGCATTTCCAATGTCAACAAGGTGTTTAAGCCAAAAACAAAATAACATTCATGTTGATGATTATTAGCGATGTCTGATGATGTGAAGCATAAAACTCATGCACTATCATAATAATGTCTTGAAAACAAATGTTGTCACTTATTTTACTTAATTATTTTAATCAGGTTTCAACTAGGGATGCTCATTTCGGTTAATTTTGCCAACCCAAAAACCGCCGCTCATTAACCGAATATTAACGGTTAACTGGTCAGATTAATATTAAATTATTATTTAATAAAATACATAATTTACGTGTCTATTTTGTGTCTGACCCATTAAAGATTACATTTCAAAATACTGATTTATTTTAGTATCTGAACTACATCAGAACATCTTCAAGCACCTGCAGCATTTCCAACAGCATAGAAAAACAGAATCAACTAAATACAAAGAATAAAATAAATAGTTCTGCCCTAGATATTTTTCACCTAAATGTCAAGTTTAGATTGCAAAACGAAAACACTGACTGAATCCTTTTTAAGAACTGGCATATGCTGTTTGTCCAATCATGTCTTTGTTTCTTCCATCAAATAAAAATAGCAGGCTAACTCAAATTGATCACTCCACAGAAAATGTGCTTTTAATCAATGGAAACCCCACCTCTGCTTTCATTTGATTGAAGAAATGACGTACGATTTTTCCGCTTAGTTTACTTCATTTCAACTGCGAGCACACAGCGTACAATGGCAAAAACGTGAGGCGTGCAGGGCACCGCAAAACACTCACGGCCATTAGTAAACCATTCAAAAAATGCTCCTCTCAACGCAAAAAGCATGTTCACTGTGATCGGCCCCTGATGCAGGCAAACTTTAAAAATATGTATAATAATATTTTTTATTAATTTAACTGATACCATCAATCAGTTAAAAATGCACCCTTTCAGTTAACGGTTAATCGGTTATTATGAGCATCCCTAGTTTCAACTAAATTTAAATTCTACAAAGTTTAACTTTAATATTTCAGTCGGTTTCATTGATGCAAGTTGAGATGACTAGAATAGTTAATTTGATTGGTAACACTTTACAGTAAGGGTATATTAGCTAAAGTTAGGTAAGGTATTCACTAATATGAACAATACATTAAACACAGTATTTATTCATCTTTTTTTAACGTTTATTTATTTTATTTGTTTTTTAATTTTTAAACAGGAAAAGATTAAAAGATAACCAGGCCTGGCTCAGCATGAATGCTGTTTTTCAGCAGGTTCCTGCTCTGCAGAACATAAAAACATACAGACACACTTAACATCTCATCCATCAACACATGAGAACAACACAAACAATCACCAAACGTACAACACGAAGAGAGACAGGCTACTATCTCAGTAGCTACAGCGATAGTTGACCATCAGATGACGAGCATGGGATTTCTAAAAAAGTCTCAGTGTTGGTATTGTTTTTAGATGTTGTGGGATCTCATACCAAGCTTTTGTGAATACATGAAAGATCTCTGTCCATAACGATTTTTAAAAGTAGATAACAAGCATCCAGTTGTTGCAGATCTGGTGGAACGATCAGTCCTTGTATCATGTTTTAGTACCAAAGGACAAAGGACTGCTGAGGAAGCACTATTTAAAGTTTGACAGTAGAGTTTAATCCCTGTTTATTATGTAATTTTGAAATGATAAAGCATTAGAGAGTGATGTGGCCATCCAGAAAGTCTATTGTGGATCTTATAGGCACTATTGTACAGTGTAGCTATTGGCTCAAAGATATCATTTGTTGTGAGTGACCAAACAGGCAAACAGTATAACAAGGTGGACAAAAATATGGCATGAAGATAGGTTTCTGGAACGGAAAGAGACAATTTTGTTCTGATTTTCCAATAAACAAGTAGTTTTTGCTTCAGCTTTTTACAAACATTTTGAACATGGTCACAATAAGTAAGGTGAGAGTCCAGACTGATTCCCAGATATCGACATGTAGATACAATGGAAAGGTTGTAATTTGAGAAAGTGATGGGTTTGGATATGGATAATTTTCAAAATTACATTAGTTCTTGTTAATACACAGTGTGTTAACTAATGTCAGCAAGCTTGAATTTGGATTTTAATAATGCATTAATAAGTTGAACCATGATTAATAAATGCTGCTCTGTCAGTATTATTAGTTCATTCATTCATTTTCTTTTCGGCTTAGCCCCTTTATTAATCAGGGGTCACCACAGTGGAATGAACCGCCAACTTATCCAGCATATGTTTTACACAGCGGATGCCCTTCCAGCCGCAGCCAAACACTGGGAAACACCCATTGACTCCCATTCACACACATACACTATGGCCAATTTAGTTTATTCAATTCACCTATAGGTTTATTGTCTTTGTCTATTGTCTTTGGACTGTGGGGGAAACCGGAGCACCCAGAGGAAACCCACGCGATCACGTGGAGAACATGCAAAACCACACAGAAATGCCAACTGATCCAGCTGGTGCTCAAACCAGCGACCTTCTAGCTGTGAGGCGATCATGTCACCCTATTATTAGTTCATGTTAGTAAATACATAAACCAATGCAACATTATCGCAAAGTGTTTTCAATTGATTGAACTAAAAAAAATGTATATTTCTTTAGATTCCCAGTCTGAATGTGTTCGCTTTTGTGATTGTAAAGATAAATATTGTTCATCTAATATCTGGGAATGGGTGTGTGTCAATAGGAGTCCTCATGTAAACTACATTTCTGCTATAAGGAACCCCCTTTATGACTGACTGTCAGAAAGTTAAATCATGTATGACTGACGTTTCTGCCTGCAGGGAACATGCCATGGTTTCTGTGGGCTTCTGTGTGATCAGCACAGTCAAACGAGCGTATCCTGTGGAGGACGCCACACATATAGCATTAAGTAATTTCATTTTCTTTCTTTTTTTTACATGCGATATGTCAGATCAGCCCTCTGTGATGAAATTCAGAGGAATCTCATCAGAATGTGCTTCCCCCGTGTTTGTTTTTAGGAACTGTTCGCAGATTTCTGGAGAACCATGGCGAGAACATTGAGACGTTGGTGTTTGCTGTTTCGGATGTTGAGGAGGTGCACAACATTTCATTTTCACTGTTACGCAACAGAATCCATCCTTGAAATTTCTACATCTGCCTCTCATTTTCTTATGAAATTCTTGCTTATTTAGAGGCCGGATTTGTTGTGATTGTGGGTGAAACTGTGAGCTCCGGCATTATGCAGATTTATTAACAGTTGCATAACACAATATTCTTAAATAATATGAAATATAAAAGATTGTATCAAATGTTTAGTGTGTATCTGCATGTGAACGTGTGATCACTTGACCTTGAGTTTGTTTGTAATTGATCTTCCAGCCAGTGTACAGGAAGTTATTGCCGTTGTATTACCCACGCTCAAAGCAAGAAGAGAGGATCAGTCTGCCTCTACTTCCTGCCGACATTGGCAATTCTGAAGGAGAGCCGGTGGTCCCGGAGAGACAGATCCGCATTGCTGAAAAGCCAGTCAATCTAGAGGGTGAGCTCAGATTTAACATTTTTATAGGTCTACAGATACCATTTAACTTTCTCATCAAGGTTGCTATTATTTTATGAAGAACTGGTGTAAAACAGTTACAGTAAGTTTAAATGAACTATTTTACTATTTTAAAATGCAATATATTCCTGTATTGGCAAAGCTAAAGTTTTGGCATCATTACATCAGGCTTGTTTATTAAGAATTCTAATATGTTGATTTGCCAGTTGAGAGACTTTCTTTTTTTACGTCAATGTTTATATGTACATTTATGCATTTGGCAAACATTGTTACACAAGGCGACTTGCATTACATAACATTATGATCTAATATATTAGCTACAGGGAGAAGAAAATGTTCATATGAATGTTGAAATGCTTTTGAAAATTGCAATATCTGTCTATCTGTTTCAGAGGTCAGAATTATTAGCCCCTCTGAACAATTTCTTTTTAACAGAGAGAAGATTTTCTCAACCCATTCCTAAACATAAGTTTTAATAACTGATTTATTTGATCTTTGCCATGATGACAGTAAATAATATTTGACTAGATATTTTTCACTCTTCTATACAGCTTAAGGTGACATTTAAAGGCTTAACTAGATTAATTAGGTTAACTAGGCAGGTTATGGTAATTAGGCAAGTCATTGAATAACTAGTTTGTTCTTTATACTATCGAAAAAACATATAGCTTAAAGGGGCTAATAATTTCGACCTTAAAATGGTTTTTAAAAAAAATTAAAATCTGCTTTTATTTTAGCCGAAATAAAACAAATAAGACTTTCTCCTGAAGGAAACATAATATCAGACATACTGTGAAAATTTTTTTGCTCTGTTAAACATCATTTGGGAAATATTAAAAAAAAAAAATTTTTAAAGTGGGTTTAATAATTTTGGTTTCAACTGTATATGTATATAAATATAGAAACAAATTAATATATAATATGAGATGGCCAGCAACTGAGTAATGTAAAATATTGGTGTCTAATGCAGCATGTCCAGAGACAGTTGTGTACACCATGATTTTAAATAAAATTCACTTTAATGTGTGATATGACTAAAAAGTGGTCATCTGCAATTTTTTTTCTCAATTCAAATAAGTAGCGGCTTGAACCTGGAAACAGTATTTTATACGTCACAACTTAACAAGTGGATTTGATATCTTTGTGAAAATTTATCCGTTTTTTTTTAAATAGAACATTCAAGAGAATTTTCTTTAAAATGGAAATACTGTATTTTATAGAACAATAGTTATTTTTAAAATCATTCCATTTCATCCTTGCTGAATAGATTTTTATCCTCACCTCAAACTTAAATCTATCGTATATTTTTCAGATTAATGCAAATCACCATGCACTTCCAACTAAATAAGGTCCTGAGACCTAAGTTATTATAAATATTACAAGGCTGGTCCGCACTCATTAATTTTTATTCAAGTTACAGCAGGACACTTGAAAAAGACAGGTTTTTCTGCCACTGTCAGAAAGGAAAATTAAGTAAAGGACCAGGCTTGTTTTATTATTTATTTCAGATTACAAGACATCTAAATTAATTTGTTGAATCTAATACCGTTTCAAAATCCAAATACCAATGTCAAATAAAAACAACAAATAGTACTACTAAATAACTAATAAACCTTAATGCTACAAAATAATCATGATACTAGCCTTTATTTTTTATGCTGAAACCACAGATAGCAAAATAGTAAATTTATTTACCTTTTATTAACTGGTAATATATTGATGCCTTTAATGCAGAGAGAATGTACTGTACACTGTTTTTTTAAAGCAAGAATAAATGTGTGATGTCAATAAATTAAAAGTGGTAGTGTAGGCTTGGAACTGGAAATGCTAGATGAACTGCTAGTGTGCATCGTTTTCATTCTAAAACTGCATTTTAAAACTAAAACGGAATCGTGTAAACGGGGCCTAATGTGCTCGAATCGCAGGGAAATGGAAAGTCACACTTAAAAACGTCCCATCTCTGAACAATTCCTCTTCTTCTATTAGGTTTAATTGTAGTTGGCAACACAACTTGGTAGTTGCGTCTCTGAACAGACCGCTAATAAGAGATGAAGCTATCTCATGCATATTAATGAAGTTGCATCTCATTCACAATAGAGCGCGCTGATTGGTTTCAACCAACTCGAATTTCTCATGAATTAATGCACAGACATGTTGAAAACTCAATGATGTCACTGTGTACTGACGGCCAATCACCACGCTGGAATTTACACAACCTAATCTTTGTGACGTTGCTTTAGTGTCCCTTTAACATGAGGATGGGAGAAAATGTTTGGCCACATTCATCTGGAATGTATTTATTGCTCAGAAACATTCTGTAATGTAATCTTACCTACCACTGGTTTGGTAAGGCCATATAATGATAATAATAATAAAAAAATGTACATTATAAATGCATTACACTTTTGGAGAGTCCCCATAAACCACCAAAACCAATGTATGTGTGTGTATAGGCACTGATCTTCAAATAACTATATGAGAGTGAGTGTGCGTTTGGCTTGCTTGCTTGCCGTAGCACTCAGAGCACATGTGTATATTTATTTGTTAGTGGGAGATTAAACTTGTATATTTGTTGGCTTGCCATTATGTCAAGCCTAGATCTTGCGGACTGTGCGCCAGCTGTGTTAAGGTGATCAAGTCTCAGTAGAGCTGTTGATCCAAGTTAAACAAGCCACATAAGTCAGGTCCCATGTAAATAAACACTGCACTTTCCTGCCTTTCTTTCAATGCTTTAATCCAGGTCATGGAAAGGGAGCCCAAGGTCTTTTACTAACTGATCTATTAAATCAGCTATTTCCAACCCAATTTAAGGTCATTCAGTATTGAGCTTTATTAGTTTCGCTTCTGGATGTTTGCTTGAGTGACTGAGAGTGACAACAAGCTACTGTGTAATTGGAACTAATTTTGCCTAACCAAATTTGCCTTTCCATGTTTACTGAAGTGGCACAACACAAATGTTAAGTGTCCATTTTCTTTATCAATTGCGTTGTTAAAGAGAATAGATGAAAAATTCATATAAAAAATATCAAACCGCCATCAGTTTCAAACCGCCATCGGTCAGCCAGTCATTAACCCTTGTGTGCTGTTGGGATGTTGTCATATACTCTGGGGTGATTTTTGAGTCTTAATCTGGCTACGAATTTCTCTGTGTTTCTGCTAATGGAATGATTTTTGGTGACAAATCTCATTTTGACACACATACTGGCCACTTTATTAGGTACACTATTAGGTACACCTTACTAGTACTGGGTTTGACCTCATTTTGCCTTCAGAACTGCTTAATCCTTCGTGGTGTAGATTCAACAAGGCACTGGAAATATTCCTCAGAGATTTTGGTCCATATTGAAAGATTTGTTGGCTGCACATCCATGATGCGATTCTCCCATTCCCACATCCCAAAGGTACTCTATTGGTTTGAAATCTGGTGTCTGTGGAGGCCATTTGAGTGTAGTGAACTCATTGTCATGTTCAAGAAACCAGTCTGAGATGATTCGCGCTTTATGACATGGTGCATTATCCTGCTGGAAGTAGCCATCAGTGTACACTGAGGTCATAAAGGGATGGACATGGTCAGCAACAATACTCAGGTAGGCTGTGACCTTGACACATGGCTCAGTTGGTACTAATGGGCCCAAAATGTGCCAAAAAAATATCCCCCACACCATTACACCACCACCACCAGCCTGTACCGTTGATACAAGGCAGGATGGATCCATGCTTTCATTGTGTTGATGCCAAATTCTGACCCTACCATCCGAAGGTCACAGCAGCAATCAAGACTCATCAGACCAGGCAACGTTTTTCCAATCCGGTGTGGTCTTCTGTTGCTGTAGCCCATCTGCCTCAAGGTTGGATGTGTTGTGCATTCAGAGATGCTCTTCTGCATACCTCAGTTGTAACGAGTGGTTATTTGAGTTACTGTTGCCTTTCTATGAGCTGTAAGCAGTCTGGCCATTCTCCTCTGACCTCTGGCATCAACAAGCACCCACAGAACTGCCGCTGACTGGATATTTTCTCTTTTCTGGACCATTCTCTGTAAACCCTAGAGATGGTTGTGCATGAAAGCAGATCGTCTTGACCATGCCTACCTGCCTAAATGCATTGAGTTGCTGCCATGTAATTAGCTGATTAGAAATTTACCTTAACGAGCAGATGGAGAGGTGTACCTAATAAAGTGTAATAAAGAGTGTATTTTGACATTTACACAAAAATGTAACATTACACTCTTGGCAAATATATTACCCTTTCATTATGTTCGTGGCTGTTTTTGCCCAATTGACTTCCATTATAATGACTTTTTTTTTTAAAATTGCAAAGCCATGACAGCATATAGTCATGCATTCTTGATTGTTGCTGGTTTGCACTTTTGGGAAGAGATAACATTTTTTATTGTTACTGTTGATCATCAGTTGCAGTGCAAAAAAAGCTTAGTTTCTGCCTTCTATGCGGAGTTAAGCGTGCATGCGTGAGTGTAAGAGAAACCTTTGCGCGCTTATCTAGATATGTTTAAGAAAAAAAAAAGCTGCTCAGCTCTTAGAGCATAGTAAGTGTATTTATATACACACACACACACACACACACACACACACACACACACACACACTACAATATTTTTTTACTCCATATAACTCTGTATAAAAGCCAGAAACTTCTTTGCACAGGCCTATCTAAAGGGTTAGTGCTGCCAACGGATGATCAACAGTACAAATTACACATGTGACCTCTTTCCAACCGGGAAAACCACCAACAATCAAGAATGCATGATTATATGCTGTCAAGGATTTGCAATGTCATTTGCATGTCATGATAATGGAAGTCATTGGGGCAAAAACAGCCACAAACATAATGAAAGGGTAGTAAATTTGAACAGCACACAAGGGTTAATTCCAACATTGAGCCAAGCCTGCAGTTTCAGGCTGATTAGGTTTCTGAAACAAATAGAACCATAATATATTTCAGTTTTCATAGTGTTTACGTTTGATATGCAGTCTGATTGGCAGTCAGAACTATGTACAATGACTGTTCAATGTCAAATAATATTAAAGGAAAAATGAAACAACTTAAATGTTGTTTTAGACAGGTAACCTGTATATATTCCTATGTGATCCTATGTGAATTTAATTTCTCTCCCATCAAACATCACACAGTATTATGGTAACTAGTCATAATACTGTGTCTACAATGGAGGTGTACAACGCAACTAATAAAACACATTATAATCGCTCATAATTCTGTCTCACTGTCGATTACAAACTCAGACATTAAACTGATACCTTGTTGTAGTTCTGCTGTACTTCATTCTGACTTTGCAGGAAAAAATGGCTATGAAATGTTTATCACGTTCAACGTATGTCTCAAGTTTAACTCTTGTGGCACAAGCAGCAATGGCTGCATGTAGTGTACTTCAAATGAAATAAAAGGAGGATGATTTTCAGGCGGCTGGTCACAATATAACTTTGTTTCAGTTGGATCAGATCTCTCACCCAAAGGTTAAGCCCTTTACTTCAAATATTAATAATGTAGTCCTACAGGGTTTGGTGTTGGGTCCTCTCTGAAGTAGGCAATGTGCAGTACTGAAAGTTTAGTACTCTACTTATTTGTTTTAATATGATTTATTGAATTGTTACTTGTTCTAATTTGGGTTTGGCTAAAGTCCCGATCCTGGTTTTTATGAGGATCAGCAACGTTTGTTCTTGTATAGTCTTTCTGAAAGACATTAAAGGGCACACTTTCAAGGTTCGTAAACCGGCTGTGCTGCACCCGGTCACTGATCTGGCTGATCTTTTCAAACTCTTGTCCTCGTACATGGCCTTTCATCTTGTGATGCAGGTCTGCTTGTCATTCTTAAAGTAATATTAAAGACAGCAGGTGACTAGGCCTTCACTAATACAGCCCGCTCTTGTGGATTAGTCTGAAATGTAGCGGTTTCAAAGCATGCCTCAAACCACACACTTGCCTAATCTGCTTTCTCCTTATTCACACTTTCTTCACTCTATTCTCTTCAATTCCCTTTATTTCTTTCTGCCTGTATATTTTGTGTTATTCATTTTTATTTCTCTTAAATATATATGTTCTGTTGTGTATTTTAAGGATGAAAATTATGGTTTTGAATGGTACTGTTTTGACACCTATCAGTTTATTGTTTATTTACTATGCCATTTACATTATACTTCAAAAAATCTGGCCAAATTAAGCTATTTTCACTTCAATTCATCTTTATTTCTTGAGCGCTTGTACAATGTAGACTGTGTCAAAGCAGCTTAACATAGACGTTCTAGTAAATTGGAACTGTTAGTGCAGTTTTCAGAGTTGAATTTCAGTTTAGTTCAGTTCAGTGTGGTTTAATTACCACTGCTGAAAGTCCAAACACTGAAGAGTAAATCCATTGATGCGCAGCTCCACAAGTCCCAAACCAACCAAGCAAGCCAGTGGCAAGAAACAAACTTCACCAATTGACTAAAGTGAAGGAAAAAAATACCTCGAGAGAAACCAGGCTCAGTCGGGCACGACCATTTCTCTTCTGGCCAAACTTCTTGTGCAGAGCTGCAGTCTAGGCGCTGGAGGTTGGAGGTCCATCGTGGAGAAGCTGCAGGTGTATGTAGGTCACCAACTGGTGTCAGGCTGGCCCATGGGATCAATGCAGAGACTCGACTGTCATTGAGGTCTTTCAGGAATCAGTCTCATGCTCTCCACTCCTTCATGACCGCCACAGCATCTGCTCAGGATACGGCCTGGTCCAGGATTATGGATACCTCTAGAAGTCATCTATGGTTGGCATTATCTCTTCACAGGTTTTGGATCAATGGTGCTACACAGTCATTAGAGGCCTCGGGATGAGTATCCCCAGGTGGAAAGAAGAACAAAAAATATAATTAGTGTAGCTGCTTTTCATAGGGTATTTAAACAACAAATATAAAATATCAAGGCACAAATAAAGTGCTACAGATGAAAATAGCAGTTACATAAACAAATATGTAAAGCATATGAGAGTTTCTAACAAAATGACAGAAGGAGTGTGTCCTACAGGTGGTTGTCAAGCCCACTCACCTGCATGGAGCACACTCATGCATCATATCGTTATGTGATGCGTTGTGGGTTTGTATTCTTTACTAAAAGATGGGTCTTTAATCTAGTTTTGAACTGAGAGAGTGTGTCTGAGCCTTCGACATTATCAGGAAGGCTATTACAGAGTTTAGGAGCCATAAATGAGAAGGCCTGACCTCCTTTAGTAGACTTTGCTATACTGGGTACTACTAGAAGCCCTGTGTTTTGATATCTTAAAGAGGGGCTTTTATTGTCTCGAGAAAGAAGGTTGGTTAGATAAACAGAATCTAGATTTATAGGTAAGAAGCAATATTTAATAATCAATACAGAACTTAACAGGCAGCCAGTGTAAGGAGCATAAAGATTGAGTGAGATGATCATATTTTCTAGACCTGGTAAGAACTCTGGCAGCTAAATTTGGTACTAACTTAAGTTTATTTATGTTGCACCTTTTATTGTCCTATCATTCATTTGCTATTCTATAAGTATATTTGTATGTAATTCTTTACATTTTACTTTTGTGATTATTACATAATCAGCCTTTTATAAAATGTAATGTCACGATATGGTAAATTTGCTCAAAATCCAAACAGCTAAAAGCCTCATTAGACAGAGCAACCATTGATGCTCTCCGTTTATAAAAAGGCCCATCATAAAATGACCATATGTTATGTTGCATTACAAAAAACATAATCTTATTCTATGCTTCAACTAGCTGTTACGTTTTTTGGACTGATATCTTTCAGGATGCATCTGCATCTAATTGAATCTCAATGATTTCTCCGCCTAGTTTTGCTAGCAGCTGACTGTTTGGCTGTCATCCTCTTATTTACCTGTTAGTGTTTCTTTCATTTCAGGCTACATATTTCACAGACTGACCTGTGACCATGAAGTTGAGCTGAGGAAATGAGAATAATTGTGTTTGCTGTTGAGACTGGACTTTCTTTTCATGTCTGTTTGAATATGGCGAAGGTTGGCCCGTAATAGAGATCTGGCATATGCATGTAAACAAGATTAACAGATGAGGATTATTTGTGCTCTTTGCCTGGCTGTACATCACACACACCACTGGCGTTCCTAGCTCTGGTTGAGGGTGGGAGGTCACGTCTGGTGGAGTGGACCACATTTGTACCATATTGTAGAACTTGCTGAACCTGGTAATGTTCATTCTAAGTGTGTGAGAGTATATCTCGACCTTCATCATGGCCAAAGAATTTGTGCTTCAGTGAACTTTTATGACATGTTGGATTTGTTTTTCTTGTAATATCCAGAACTCTTAATGTAGTGCACTAATGCATGCTAATAAGCATGTAATATTAATCTTGAGCCAATTTTCTGCAGATGACCCGGAGGACGATTCACTAGAGTCAGATCTGGGGCTGGTCGGAAGTCATGCGTTTGCTCGTATGGAGGGAGATGTGGATAAGCAACGTAAACTCATCCTTCAGGGCCAGATGTCTGACGCAGCCCAGCAGAAACAGCACCAAAGAAAGTAAGATGCTTAGTTCCAAGCAAGCATTTCTTTAAAAGAAGTCTAATAGACATCTAATCATAGATGTCTTGGCTAAAACAAAGTCAAATTTGGGCTACCAGTGAAATTTTAATAGACATCTTAGAATAGCCCAAAATTAGACTAGTCATTAAACATACAGGAATGAATGAATACACACCTGAAATCTGTCTAATCTGTGTTTCAATGATTAGTCTAGTTTTGGGCTGTTCTAATCAATTAGATTTTCTCTGAATTTAGCCTGATTTTAGCCAAGACGCCCATGTTTAGATGTCTATTAGACGTCTATTAAATGTGTATTTTGCCTGGAGGGTTGTTTCATTATGCTGTTACCTTTCACACCTACATATTTTTTTAACCAAAGCACCTGCAAATATTTACTTTGGTAAGTTCTTCCAGAGTATTGTAGTTGTTGATTCTGCTGTACAATCATTGTAAATGTATATCTTTCTTTCTACATTATGTTTTGGGTGGTTTAATGTGTCAAATGTTAAAACGAAGCACCTCTTTTTTGCACTTATATCAGATTTGTATTCATTTGATAAGAAGAATTGTGTATATTAGTTTGTATTGGTCAAGTAAAATTAAAATAAGAAATGTGAACATTACAGTTGAAGCTAAAGTAGTATTTCATTTTTAACCTACTAAATTATCTAAAAATGTATGCATTACTATACTCTAATGTAATGTAAATAATTTTTAAATGAATTTACTCCTATGATAGAATATTGAAGAATTCCTAAGAAGCTTACAGAGCCTTCATCCCATCATGTTTTGTATTTACTTGGAATCATAGAGTTATTATAAATAATTACTCAGTGCACATCATTATTTTTTATTATTAATTTATGCACCATCAGAAGCTTTGACCAAAAAATTTTCCTTCAACTCTTAATGACATCTCTTCTCTGATGGCATTCATGGATGAAAAGATGAGACAATCTGTCACTCATGATGAGGTTTGCCAATAGCAAACCACAACCATCCAACCATACAATCAATTACTGTTAGACAAATCTAGGGTTTGGCCTACATATTTTCTAGCTTAAGAAGCACATTCACTCCAACATGTGACACAAATTGGAAGAAGAGCCTATCACAACTGTTTTTTTTTTTTAATGAGTAACAGCAGTTTTCCTTTACTACCACCAATTTAAATACTTTAGTTATCACAACAAATGTTTGAGACACTGGAAATTTAGCAGCATCCTAACAGCTGTCTGCCATATTTAGCTGTATGCTTGCTAAGAAAGTTTTTATGTTATGATTTCATTCATAGTCAAAATTATTGATTACAGACCTGTTTATACTGTAGAATTGCACACTTTGCGTGTGCATGTTTGTTTGTATCTTTTGCAAGAATTCCATTTCATATCAGATTATATACATTGTCATAAGTTGCTCAGATGTGGTTTCTTTTTTGTTTTTACAGCTATAACCGCTGGCTTTGCAAAGCTCGTGCAGAGGACCTCTCAGACGTAGCAGCGTTGAAGGCATTATATCAGACTGGTCAGTCTCTCTCTCTTTCTCTTTAAGTGTCTTTTATATATGTGACCATAGACCACAAAACCAGTCATAAGTGTGGGTTTTATTATTATCTTAAACTAAAAACATTTTTAAAAAATGTAGCAGCTAAAGTCAAACCCTTCTTGCCTCATGTGGAGTTTGAAACTGTAATTTAATCTTTTATTACTTCAAGACTCTACTACTGTAATGGTTTATATGTTGGATTAGATCAATCATCTCTTCAGCGCTTACAGTTAATCCAAAATGCAGTAGCTCATCTGCTAAGTAGGACTAAAAACCGTAGCATATTACTCCTGTCCTAACTTCGCTCCCTGTTCGTTTACAATTGATTGTAAGATTTTGTTAAACTTTTTTTTAAAGATTTTACATGCGTTGACACCACCTTATTTGACCAGGCTCCATGTTCATACACCTGCCAGAGCACCGAGATCATCAAATCAGGTGCTTCTAGATCAGAAATACCCAAAGTAGGGTCTGCAGGCCAAAGTTGGCCCATGGTAACCTTTGATTTGGCCCACCATTCCATCTGAAAAGAAAGGAAGAATGATACGGAGGTGGTTAAGGGCGAATGCTTTTGACAGAGATTATCATTTCGAATTTAACGTAATCCTTTGTTTCTTTGTTTTATCACTGAGCTACAAAAAAGACAACTGAAATTAAATGATTCAACTAAATGTTGTACATGAATTAGACTTTTAAAATGTAAATACTGTCACTTGACAGTTACACAAGTAATCTGCGAGCAAATCAAAGACACGGCAGGAGCAGCTCGACTAGTGTATTCAGCATTGAACGCCATTGTGTTATAAATGGAATTGTTTATGTTTTTACTGTAATAAGTTCAGTCTAAAATGTTAAAATTGATACTGTGTTAGTTGATATAAAGCACCATCTTTAGGAAATTTCCCTTGCTAAATTTATTGAAATATGGTTTGGTATACATTTGCCCCACAGCCCTCAATCAAGTTTGGTTTTTGGACCTTAATAGGAAAAACTTTGGGCACCCCTGTCCTAGATGTTCAGAGGACAAGGTTAAAAAATAAAAGCCTTTTCCATGACTGCTCCAAATTTATGGACCAGCTTGACCACTTGTATAAGAAGTGCTCAAAATGTTTGTCTTTTAAATCAATGCTTAAGATATACATGTATACTTTAGCATTCACTCCGATTTGAGATTTTCAATACGATGCTGTTGATTTTTATTTATTTTTAGGTTTTCTGACACTGTGAAGCACTTTGGTCAACAATAGTTATTTTTAAATGTGCTACACAACTCAAATTGAATTGAAAAATAGAATAAAAGTAATATTTATATTTTATTCACTATTAATACTATAAAATTAAATATTTAAAGATCTTTAAAAATATACAACATATGGAATAAGGTGTCATGGTGGCGCAGTGGGTAGCACGATCACCTCACATCAAGAAGGTTCCTGGTTTCGAGCCCCGATTGGGTTCGTTGGCATTGCTGTGTGGAGTTTGCATGTTCTCCCCGTGTTTGTGTGGGTTTTCTCCAGGTGCTCAGGTTTCCCTGACAGTCCAAAGACATGCGCTATAGGTGAATTGAATAAGCTAAATTGGCTGTAGTGTATGCGTGTGTGTGTGTGTGTGTGAAAGAGTGTGTATGGGCGTTTCCCAGTGTTGGGTTGCAGCTGGAAGGGCATCTGCTGCGTAAAACATATGCTGAATAAGTTGGCAGTTCATTTCGCTGTAGCGAACCATGATTAATAAAGGGACTAAGCCGAAAAGAAAATAAATAAATGAATGAATATGTTGTAAAAAATATTTTGTAACTCATTGCATTTAGATTTAGTTACAAGATAAATGTAAATAATATAAAGGCCAATGATTAAAATCATCAAATCATCACAATGAATACAGAAAATATATTCAGAAAGATGTATTCAAACTATAAACACTCCTAACTCATTTGTTAATTCTGAGTGTTTTTTTTTCAATGCAAATCATATTTTCAAAATGTTGATGTTCATGCAGAGTTTGAAGGTACATTTCATTTAAACATTTCAAATCATTCCAATTAGACAAAGTCAATAGTTAATTGAATTAATTGGCATATCAGTTATTTGATGAAAAATATTTTACTCTTCAGCTCTTAGTCTATGCATATTCAAGTTATTGTAGCAGTATGATACTGTCAATTGTTTGCCTGTTTTATCTAGCACATGTTCTCTTTGTGTTGCCGTTTCTCTCTGTATATCTTTCTGCACATGTGGACTTTGTGTTCTCTCCATCTGTGTGTTTGCTCTCTGGGCAGGAAACCTTTGTTCCGCCTCATTGAGCTCAACATCAGGGGGTTCTGTAATCCATTTCTCTCGTTTCTCAATTTCAGGATAAAAAAAAAAGCCACCAAAGTAACAGTTTCTGTGTCGATGAGAATTTATCTTCATTTTAAAATTGCTGTCAAAGCTAACCCACTGAGTTTAAACATCATGACATTTTACTACAGATAGCCAGAAGCTATTAGTCCTGCTAAATTATAAAAAAAAAATTCTAAAAAACACACAGCCATACTTATCATAAAACTAAATCTCTGAATCACATTAACTCTGTTGACCAAATGGGGGCAGACTTTATCCAGCTGTACACTTTAACACATACATGTTCACAGTCCACATGAGGATGGGCTTTATGAAACATCTGGCCATGCATGTGCAGATGTTTCTCATAATATGGTGCAAAAACATGCATTTCAATATATATACATAACTCTACAGTTCTGCAAGATGAGTCCATTAAACAGGGTGAGGTTGAAATGTGTAACGTGTTTCCTCAGATTTGCTGCACATGCGAATGCTTTCAGCTGAGGGAATGTGATCTTCTGCCCATATTAAGGTCTGAGTGCATGTGAATCAACCTTTCATAATCCAGTTGTATCTTTTTTTCTCTCTCATTTTCAGGTGTTGATCTGTGCGGTAGGACAGTCATGGTTGTTGTCGGCAGAAATATTCCAGTTACGCTTATTGATATGGAGAAGGTAAATGAGAAAGCACTCCTCTTTCCTACTGTTTTAAGAGATTGAGCAACAAGTCCTGCCTAATTTGGGCTAACAAGCGCTGCCTAAAGGGATTTGTTTTCAGCTAAAAGCAAGAGTTTGCTGGTAATTTACTCATTATCAGGCCTAGTAGATGACTTTTTCTTCAGGTGAACATTAAAGTCCACATGAAGTCAAAGCTAACCATATGATTTTGTTAGCCCACATTGCCAGTTTTGTGGTGAACAATTCATCTGTGCATGTCATTAAGTATAAAATTGCTCTTGTAATCTGAAAATGCCCTTACTGTTTGATTTTTCAGCTAAATTGTCAGATTACATATATTTTAGAAATTGGGCATGGCTAACATATTTAACTCTGCCCCCTCCAACTGTCAGTTTTGACAAGAAACAGAAATGGTGAGCAGGAGGTGTCTGTTAGGTTGTAATAACTCTCCCCTAACCCTTTTCCCTGTTTTCACATTTAATATTTCGTTTCTCTAGGAACTGCATCCCAATACGAAAAAGAAAAATGGTTCATGGGGACTTTAAAGTAAATTTTTAGCGGACACTGTGATTCTTAGTGATGTTTAATTTAATTTAATGACTGTTAAAACATTGAGAGGAAAATAAAAATATTTTAGACAAAACTAAATACATTTTCTGTCAGTCTTCAAGACACTGAACATTGTTCACAATTTTGGTTAAGCTGTGGTTTAAATGTGATGATATGCTATAAATAATGTTCAGTTTTTATGTTGCACAGACTGATTTATTTAGCTTTATAAGATCTTCAAATGTTTTTTTAATTGACTATCAAAGTGCTGGTAACCATAGACCAAACACCAAGGACCATAGTTTCAGGTTGGAATCTTCTTTTTCAGTTTACTATTGAGGAAATTCACATATTACATCTTGAAGGGCTTGAGGAACAGTAAATGGACTGCAAACTTTCAGTTTTGGGATAAACAATCCCTTAAATGGTTTAATGGAAGTAAAAATTTAATTAATTATGTAATGAAATGTTTGTTACAAGATTTGTATGTAAACTTTTATTGAAACGGTCATCCTTTTTTAAAGAATGTTATATGTTATTTGTGTAAAATCTTTAATTAAAGGTTTATTGTTTCACTGTAGATTAAAATAAAAAAAATGTGACTGATTAAAATATTGATTTAAGGATTAGTACATTCAAAACTGAAATTCATTTCACTGTTTACTCATATACACTACCTTACAAAACTCTTGTCGCCTATCCAAGTTTTGGGAACAACAAATAATAACTTGACTTCTAGTTGATCATTTGGCATCACAAGTGGCTTATATGAAAGGCAAAGGCCTCTAGGTTACACTTATTTTACTCCAATATGATCATGCCTTGATTTTTATTGATTTAATTAGGACAGTAAGGTCTGACTTTACTTAGACTAAAGTCTTGTCACTTAACAGAAATAATGTACAGTATAGAATATAAAGTCATGGTGCAGTGGAAAAGAATTAATATTGTGTATGACTCCCATGAGATTGGAGGACTGCATCCATACATCTCTGCAATGCCTCAAATAAGTTATTAATAAAGTCATCTGGAATGGCAAAGAAAGCGTTTCTGCAGGACTCCCAGAGTTCATCAAGATTCTTTGGATTCATCTTTAATGCTTCCTCCTTCATCTTACCCCAGACATGCTCAATAATGTTCATGTCTTGTGACTGCGCTGGCCAATTCTGGAGGACCTTGACCTTGTTTGCTTTCAGGAACTTTGATTGCTATCCTGCTGAAGAATTTGCCCTCTCCTGTGGTTTGTAATGTAACGGGCAGCACAAATGTCTTGATACCTCAGGCTGTTGATGTTGCCATCCACTCTGCAGATCTCTGGCATGACCCCATACTAAATGTTACCCCAAACCATGATTTTTCCTTTACCAAACTTTACAGTTTTCTATGACAATCTTGGGTCCATTTGGGTTCAAACAGGTCTTCTGCAGTATTTGTGATGATTGGGATGCAGTTCAACAGATGATTCATCTGGAAAATCTACCTTCTCCCACTTTTCCAAATGATCAACTAGAAGTCAACTAGAAGTTATTATTTGTTGCTCTTACAATTGGGATCGATGACAAGACTTTTGTCAGGTAGTGTAGTCTTAACAAACCTGTGTGGCTTTCTTTGGAAAACAAAAAAGTTATTTAAATGATGTGCAGCTAATAATGATAATAGAATTTTCATTATTACTCAACAAAATCTAGAAAAAAATGATTATATATTGCCATCACAAACAGTACCACTTTGCAACGATTTCCTTTATCTGCATATGCTATGTGTATTATTTTGTATATAATTCGTGCCAGGAAGTAAAGTATAGAAGTCTTTTTTTTTTTACTATTTAAATACCTGAGTAATCCTGTGTGTTTGTGTGCTAGGCTTTGCTGTATTTCATCCACGTGATGGACCATATCACAGTGAAGGAGTATGTGATGGTGTATTTCCACACGCTCACTGGTGAACACAACCACCTGGACACGGACTTTCTCAAGAAGCTCTATGACATTGTGGATGCCAAGTAAGATCTATTTCTGTTCCATTACAGAGATACTACAAACCACCCACATTTCCTGCTCTGTACGACCTTACAATGTTTGCGAGATGACTTGACCCAGTTCTTGGCGGATATTTTCTTTAAAACTATAACTCCCAGACTCTCAGACATGGAAAAGCTAATCACAGTTTCATATAAATGCTGGTTTGGTGACTGTTGGTTTTTTATGAGCTTCTTGTGCGGAACAGCACACTGTCTGTCTCCTCAAACCCAAACGTGCAGGACATGGTGTGACAAACATCTTTGTCTTGGGCTTCCTGTTCTTCGAATGTCATGAAGATTATTCACAGAAGCTTGATCCTTTTGTGGGTTTTGACAAGTTTGGAAAGCACCGTTTGATGTAACACACGGCTGAGTCATGTTTCCTCTGGTTCACCTGTATCACACCAATGCCTTTTCACTCTGAGTAATTTGGCAAATTGCAGGCGAATTGTTCTTTCACACCAAACACAAAAGAATTGATCACTATAGGAGCAGTGGGTAACATTTTATTTTCATTTCTCCATTTGAGTATTAGTAAACTGTCTGCTCAATATCTGTTGATACTGCTCCTTCAACAGGTACTTAACTGACTATAAGAAACAGTGCAAGTACATGTCAACTTACACTTACCCTTATCCTAACCCCAACCTAACAGTCTACTTATAATCTAATGAGAATTAGTTGGCATGTAGATGCAATGTAACTTAAATTCAACAAACGGACCATCAAAATAAAATGTGACCGAGCAGTGTATATATTCATTTTTTTGACAGCCAGCTGACTATTGATGAATGATCCTGATCGTCTTTTGGGTTTTTTTCTTGTCTCTTAAGAAGAATTCACCATTTTCAAAATGTCAATGTCTCTGCTTAGACCTATTTTAAGTTATCTTAAAAATAAAATCTTTTTAAGCATATTTCACATTATAAAAAAACTTGAACTACCATTACCATGAACTAACTTGTGTTTTGACAATGTTAGCAAGAAATTTAAATAAAAAAAACATCAAAAAGGTCAAAAAATTGGACCATTTCTTTGTGCTGTTTTTGACCTTTTATCAGAACGCTCTGTTTGAATGTGTGTGGCAGACTGTAGACTCCGAAGTAAATGGGCACTGCTGTGATTGGCTTGCATATAAATAAGTCTGAACAGGCAGTGGAGTAGAAGTAGGCGTTGATCTTTTGCAGAGGTGGGGCTTTTCCACTTTATTACATCATGGAGTAGAACATTCTATTTCCTGTCATCTGGACTGCCTTCAATGTGCAGTAAGTGGTTTTTAGAGTAACAGGTATTTTCTATTTTTCAAGCTCTTTCGAAACTTTATAATACTGTGATGTCTTATTTCAAAAGATTAAAGTATTTTTGATTTCTCAGTTTATGACCCCTTTAATGAAAAGTTCCTCATCATTTAATCACACTCAAGTTGTTTGAAATTTTTAGGAGTTTCTTTTTGCTTCTCTTGAACACAAAACAAGATATACGGAAGAATGTTGGGGGAAAACAACCATTTCTTATTTATTTATTAACTTTATTTTGTAACCGTTTAACTCGGGCATGGGCAAACTCGATCCTCGAGGGCCGGTGTCCCTGCAGAGTTTTGCTCCAACACTAATCAAACACGCCTGAACACCCTAATTAGTGTCTTCAAGATCACTAGAAAGCTACAAGCAGGTGTGTTTGATTAGGGTTGGTGCAAAACTATGCAGGACACCGGCCCTCCAGGATCGAGTTTGCCCATCCCTGGTTTAACTGGTCACCCAAATTTTACGTTTTCACAAATTTGCAAGTTGGTGAGCCATTCTAAAGTAACTGAAACACTTCAACAGCAAGTTGACCAGATGAAGGCCAAATTGATTAACTTTTCAGTCATTCAGGAGCAAGAGAAGCAGATCTTCTGTGATTTTTAGAATATTAAATCTCACTAACTCATTCAGGTCTCCCAAAAAAGATTGGTCAGCAGAGACAGACTAATTCTTGGGAGGACAGGATACATTTATTTCATGCGGCTGCCATTTTAAATTATTATGAAAAGAGAGGCTGAGGTGGGATGAAATTCAGAAGTAGAGGACCAGCGCTCTTAACATTGCAACAAAATGCCGTGGACTACAAACCTTCAGCTCTTGCTGCAATTTCAAAGTAGAGATGTGGTGTAAACATTACTTTAATATCATTCAGTTAAGTTTAATGTAAACAATTGAAGACATATTAGACATCAAACTAAATCACAATCTCTTTAAGAGTAATATGCTTAAGTGTCCTCTTAGGCATCAGGTTATGGCACCAGGTAAACACCATGGGGTTGCTTCCCTGCTTCAACCTATGTAACCCGGTGAGCGATAAAACAATACATTCCTGTGTAAAGGGATGGAGCACACCCTTGTGTGTTCTGTAATAGTGTTGTCACGATACTAGAATTTCGGTACTAATCAGTACTGATGTTTTGAAAAAAAAAAAACGTCCATTTCCCACTGCCATTTAAGCGCTGTTGAGCACGTTCTCAACAGAAAGGACTGTGATTGGCCGTGAAGGTCATCAGTTTACCGCTTTTCACTGAGTGCAAACACAGATACATGGACACTAAAGCATTTTAAAGCTGCGAAGAGCATCCATCAGCGGATCCATCAGTGTTGTGAACTGATGACCTTCACGGTCAATCACAGTCATTTCTGTTGAGCACTGGTGAATACTATGGCAAATTAGCGGTGTTTAAGAACACACTCAATCGCTAGCTCAATCATAAATGGACTTGTTTTTTTTTAAATTTCAGTACCGATTGGTGCCAAATTTCAGTATCGTGACAAGTCTAATATAGTGAAAGAATCAGTTCATTGATTTGAGTTTAATAAATGGCAACTAAAACATTTTTGGGAAAGAAAACCTTAGCTAACTAGTGCCATTTCCCTTAACTTAGCTAAAAATGAGGTCCCATATTCCTTTTTTCCATTGTCAATTCCAAACGGACCTTCGGGTCACTCGGAAAACAGTGAAATAATAAATTTGTGTCACTTTCTTTTTGCTGATGAGATATACAGCCAGGTACACAACAATATGCCATTGCGGACGCCGTTCCTGTGTGTCTCCAGGCGATACTTCTGGGATTCTTTCCACTGCACCCTCGCTTTCGCTTTTAAAATGGCCACTGCATAAAATCAGTCAATGGCAGAGAATCTTAATGGACAATAAGTTCAACACTGCAGCTGCTCTTGCTCACCAGTTCAGCTCTGAAATGTCTGTTTGTCTCTGCATACAGTGTCACGATGTTTGAAAACAATTTAGACTGCAAATCAACCTTTGCTGAGGAGCATGTTATGTGGACCGAGAACTGGACCAGATTCACTTTAGTGTTAAAAGCAATTTAAATTCATTTAAAATAAAGTCTTTGCTTTGCAGTGCCATGGCTGTTCACCCAAATAGGTTGTGTGAATAGTTGATCATGCGAATACAGTCGAAACCGTGTGATCTCTTGTCTTGAATCAAGAGCAAAAGATCTGTGACCATGGCTCCTAGCAAAGTTAAATAATTTTACTTTCATCCCAAGAAGCACTTTGGGGAAATTCTGATGTGGGATTTTGGTTATCAAGACTAGAACACATAGAAATTGCAATGGTTTTGACACCTTGTAAATTTAAGGTCTCGATGTTCTCCTCTCGCCTAACCAGTTCAAAATCAGCAAGCATGCCACCGCAGAGGCCTACAAACACCTGCATGGAGGTATCACCACGGAGTCCTCAATGCCGTTGTCTGCTAACAAAACTATTGTTCCTTTAATCGAAAAGACATTTTCCTGGCTTAGTCGAGAGTTTGAGTCTTTGTTGAAAGTCAAAACCCTGGGAGGTGATGGTGAGGTCAGGCATTCATCTCTTTTTTTTTTTTTCGAGGGACACTCACAGCATGCAGGCAGACGAAACCACAGTCTTGAAATAAAAAGCAGAAACTCTCTCCAGCTTCAGTCCCTCACACTTTCCGTACATCGTGGAGATCAGCGTGACTCATAACATCAAGAGCCAGGCCAATTGACTCGTGTCATTTATTATGAGGCGTCAGTGGAGCGGAGAAGATAATCATTGTGTTATTCATCCTCACACAACATTGTTCTTTAAGAAAGCCTCTTACAGATATGGTCCTGAGTAAGAACATTGAGTCTCTGTAGTATTTCAGTTAGTGATCACCGCCATGTTTACAGCTGAGCTAGCCAGTGATGCTATCAGTCTCTGTGACCCCTGCTCATGTGCTTGAACAGGGTGGGACAAATCCATCGTGGGAAAAGGGGAAAGGTTGACGGACACATCCTCGACACTTTTTGAACACCCCTCCACTTCTGGCCGTCGATATCTCTATCCATCTGTGTGTTTTGGACAACAGTGAGTGGCTTGGACGCGGCTGGTCTGCTGGACTCCATTCACCGACTTTTCCTAGTTCTTAAAAACTGCTTTTAGCTCTGGTTCTAATGGGTTTGAGCTTTGAAAGGATTATTGCCTTAACAAAAACAATAGTGCACCACAGGAATTCGCGATTTGGGTTTTAAGTAATTGGCTGAATGTGTTGATAATGTTTCTAAAACCAGATTTTCCTTTGTGTTTCAAGGTTTAAGAAAAACCTGAGGGCTTTCTACTTCGTTCACCCGACGTTCCGCTCCAAGGTAAATGTAATCAGTTCATCAACTTAGATGTAAGTCCATTAAAGGCAGTGCTAGATGCTTTTCTTTCCGAGCTCATGAGGGCCTGTGTTCTGATTCATGGTGGTCAGCTCCACATGTTTCACATTGACTGTTTTTGCGTCTGTGTAACCGAATATGTTGAAAAGCATCTCTGAAACCGCATTGAGATTCATGATGTGCCCGCACTTAGTGTTCCAAAGTGTTCCACAGAACCTTTTCAGGTAATTGAAGTGCTTACGAGAGCACGTTGCCTCTGCCAGGCTTTGCTTTCATTTGCAAAATTATTCGACAATTATGCTTTGTGCGCTCCAAATGTAGAGGAACCCCGGCAATTAAGCGTCACATAATTGTTCATTTTATAATGCATCCATTTCAGTCAGAGAATGCTAGAGCATTGTAACAGTCCCAGGTGTGAAATGTGTTCAAGCATTAAAGGTGCGTCATTGGAGAAAACACTGCAAATTATTAAAGCAACAGCTTCAGTACTTGCAATGAAACGTTGTTTTCCTTTAGAATTAGAGAAAAGTATATGGTTAGATAAATGATTGATTTTAAAGCTTCAAAGATTCATTTTTTTAATAAACGCTGTTGTTTTGAACTTACTACTTAGCATAAAATCAATGAACACGGAACACACCATTTAAAAAGATTATTAATTGCAACAATAAAATACTCATTGGTCAGCAGGACAAGTTTGTAAGCTTTACGTTTAATTAAAATGGCTCTGATAGCAGCAAAGAAATGCATTGCTATACGATGGAAATCAGTAGAACCATAATGTGTGGCTTAGAGAACTTTCGTCTTAATGTTTCTGTTGAATAAAAATTATAAACAAAAAACATCAATGTTAAAAAAATTGGGGGGAAATTTTATTGAATACATGAATAACTTTGTATGTTACATTGACTGAAAATAATGATGAAAAAGTATGACTCTTCATTGCTTTAATGTTTTATTTGTCATCATTGTTTGTTTACTTGTTTATTTCCTCACACATCAGCTTGATGTTTCACAATTCTGTCCATTTAAGGGTTCTGTCTGGTGAGGGTGGAAATGAGGGGGAGGGTGGTTAGAAAAGAATCTTTACACGTATACTGAAATGATTCTGTAAGTTGTTGATATGAAAATAATAAGCATTTTGATAAAAAAAAAGACATTTGTAAGGTCGTAAAAATAATTTAAAACTGAGATAAAAAAAATTGGTAAAGAAGGGAATAAGCTGACGAGTAAGAGTTAAAATTTGTTGTTATCATTTATTTATTTATTTATTTATTTGTTCTGCATAAATATATCTTTCAAAAGAATATAGTTTCCCCCATTGTTTCATATTTTAACGGTTTAAACATTACATTTAGACAGCATGGAACATTACAATGTTGTTCAGAATTTATCTACTGTGCATTTGTTACAAAAAGGGAGGTAAAAACTGTATCAAATAGATTGCTGTTAATAGATTCTGTTATCATTTAATCACTCTTGGCTTGTTCTAAACTTGTATCACTTTCTTTTTTTCTGTTAAACACAAGAGAAGATCTTTTGAAAAATTTTAGAACCTTTAACCATTGACTTCCACAGTGTTTGATTTTCCTTCTCTGGAATTCAATGGTCATGGTTTTTAGCTTTCTTTAAAGTATCTTTAGTGTTCAACAAAAGAAAGAAACTCGTAAAATTTGGAACCACATGAGAATTAATAATGAGCAAATTATCATTTTTGGGTAAACTACTACTTTAAATGTTTCAAGAGCCTTTCCACCTTTTCATGTTAGGGTTCATTTCATTTTCCATCTGTATATTTTCTTTGCGACTCCCATCAGGTCTCTACATGGTTCTTCACTACATTCAGCGTGTCAGGCCTTAAAGACAAAGTCCATCACATAGAAAACCTGCAGCAGCTCTTCACCTGCGTCCTGCCTGAACAGATCGACATCCCTCCTTTCGTCCTGGAGTACGACTCACGGGTCAGTGTTAAGTTCTTTCAGACACACACACACGCATGCACACACAGGCTGTTTCTCAATTCCATGAACGCAGAGAACGGACTTGTGTTCTTGTGGAGACCGGTCTTGCCAGCTGTCCTGTGAAGAACTAACTCGGGAGACCACGAGAACAGAGAACGCGTCCTGTGAGTAATGAGATGCTGTGTTCGTCTTGATGGTCACGTGACCTTTGCGCATTTTTAAATGGAAAATTATTTAAATATTACAGCATTCATACAACAATTTATTGTTTTTCCCCTTTTCAAAATATATATTATGCATAAAAACATTATAAATATACGTTGCACAATATAAATAAAACTGATTTTAATACGAATTTCAGCAAACAAACACCATTAATGTGTTTATTTCTTTATTAAGATGTCCATGTTAATGTTTATATTCACCGTTTCATTTAGGGAAACTCCTGAGGTAAATAAGTGCCATCTCTGAACTATAATAATAAATCTAAATAAAATGCTGCGCTTCCCACCTCCAGTCGCAATGACTCCTGAGACTTCTAGAGCGAGATCGGTGATTAACTCTGCATCGGTGCGTCCTCGATACAAAGAACACATCCGGAAAGTTTCACACGTCCTCCGTTTTTGCGGTATTGAGTATTGGAACTGAACTTGATGAGGATGTTAAACGAGAACACAAGGACGCAAGACCGCTGAAGAACTCGTATTGAGAAACAGCCACACACACCTCAGTCTTATCCTTAAAAATCCTTCACCAAAATACAATTGTCCATTGAGGATGAAAGATGTTACACTTCAAAAAAGAGGTGTGTATGCAATCTGACCTTTCGTAATTCTTTCTATATTTAATCTGTATTAAATAATGTCAACATTTATTCACGGTCATGTTGTTCAAAACCTTCATTGCTTTCTTCTCTGAAATGCCAAGGAGTGATATGAAGAATACAATAGCTAACTTTCTTCTGGAACTTTACAGTGCATTTAAGGCACCCAAAAAGGGGTCTGTACACCAGTATAGGGGGTAACGCATTATAAGTAACACTTGTTAAGTGATAATATTACTTTTCCAAAGTAACAAGTAAAGTAACACATTATTTTTAAAGAGAACTAATATTATTTGAATTACTTTTTAAAAAATGTAACGCGAGTTACTTTTTACCTTGCTTAATTGGCTTTTACAAAAAATATTGCGGAATAAAAATTACCTTAATCAGATTGAATCACACACTCAATGAGAGAGCGTGCTGCGAGGGAACAAACAGTTGGCTCGCACTCATCATCATCAGGTCAGCTTTTCCACAGCAGATTAGTCGGTGTACTGTTCTAGTAACTGAATAAATCAGGATATTGGTTTATTTTGAGTCAGAGGGGTATCCGGTATGTTAGTACTGAAGACGCAAATATTTCACGACAACTCCGTTCAATTTAATGTAATGGTTCGACTGGTTCACTTAGAAGATCTGGTTAAAAACAAGCGATTAATTCGCAAATCGCCCATCATCACTACAGATGCACTTCAGAAACAGAAACATACAGAGACTTACATTTTCGCAATTGATTCTTGTTATATTGAACTCATTGAAGAAAAGAAGTGGATTGTTGTTAAGTGTAGATTATGTGTAAGTAAAACTCTTGACAACTGCAAGAAACACGACATTGAAAAACAAAAACTGGACGCAAAGACAACAAATAATTGTCATCAGTTCAAGTTCTCCAGGTAAAACAAATATTTCCACAAAACTCGACTTTAAAAAATGGTTATTACTTTTATTGTCGAAGTGACTACATTTTGTAATATAGTAAGTTTTTTTTTTCTTTTGGGAAATGATTTACGCATTTGTTAAGGCCACTTCCAGCAATTTATTCAATGTATAAAGCTCAAAGATTTATTTTGATTTGGGGATTTTTTTTATCGTCTTATTATTCATTTTGTAATCTTTAACATTTTAAAGGTTTCAAATCTGTTATAAATTATTTCATGTTAGTAGACCATTCTTTGGCTTTATTGCTATCTTTATCTCAATGGACAGTGAATTTTCTTCACAAATAACACAAAACATTCAAAAGTAGCAAACACATTACTTTACATGCTTTCATTTATTTGTTTATACAGCTTGTATAGCAATGGGTCTCAGAAAGGTCTCAAAATTTAATATTATCTAAAAAAATTTAAAGGAAAATGAAGGTGTAGTTTATATACTGTAGGTGGTTGTTAAATGCAGAGCTCCTCTATACAAAAGGTGAAAAAGCACCTGCAAGTTCTGAAAGAGATCAAACCTCAGCCAGGTAAGGAAAAGTAACACAAATGTAACGTAAAACTTTACTTTTCATTAAAAACTAACTAAGTAACTCAATTAGTTCCCCTTCGGATGGGGAACTCCAATGCTATGTGGAAACTTCCACTATGGGGATTTCGTCAGAATCCAATCATCTGAAAGAGTATAAAAACGGGCCAATGAAATGCCAATGAGTTGGCAGCGTCAGCGTGCACAGCTGGCGTCAATGACAATCAGTCATGCTATAAAGACGCAGCCAGTGCCATGCTCGACATCCTTTCGCTTTCAGAGCCTTTCACGAAGCTTCTGAGAGAGTCTTTGAGGGTATCTCCAACCTGTGTCTACAGAGAGAGATCGAGAAGCAGCTTCTCCCGGTCCAGAGCGCGTATACGCAGTGGCAGATGGTCGAGCTGGGTATTTCTCCCTTGCCTGGCGTCCTTTGGGTCCGGTCCTCCAAGAGCGGTTTGTATATAGGAAAATAGCTTTCCTAAAAGAGCAACACGGTCGTGCAGCGCGTCTTTTTCAAGACGTCACTCCGACCGTGCGTTTCTGGATGCGGTGGTTTCCTATCCCCGGATGATGGGCACGAGCACAGCGTTTCATGTCTGGGGGTCCAGCATGTTAATGCGGTGCTCGCGGGCAGTGCATGCCATCACTGATGTCATGTCTGTTGCGCAGTTAAGATCGCGGCTCGCTCTTGCAAAAGAGCCACCCACCCCAGTTGTCCCCCGCACTGCGGTTGGCACTCGGGCAGATCTGAGGGTTTCAGTGGGAGTAAATCCGCCGCCCCCGGGCCGCGGACCTCTCGCTCCTCCACGCGCTCCATCCAAGCTTCAGGTGAAGAGAAGCGCTCCGTCCTTGGATGGTCGCTCTCTCACCTGATGACACCGGGAGTCAGATGTCCATCGCTGCATCGGAGGATGGGCTGTCATTGTCTGATGAGGATGCGAGCCCGCTCGCTCCCTCCCTCCGGGGTGGAGAGCGCGGCGTTAGCATCTAAAAAGCAGACGTGATGGCCGTGCTTTCTCGGGCTGCTTCGGCCGTGGGTCTGGTGATGGTTTATCCCCCAGCCCCGCGGCCGGACCGACTAGATGGGTGTGATGTGGAGGATATAAGGAGGCAAGACCTTCAAAGCCTCCCATCCCCTTCTTCCCGGAAGTGCACAGTAAACTCACGCTGTCCTGAGGGCACTTTTTTCTGCCCGATCTGCGTGCGCTTCCATCCTCACCATCCTTGGAGGTTGGGCTGTCAAGGTCTGACGAGGATTCGAACCCGCTCGCTCCCTCCGGGACTTTGAGCGCGGCGTCGAATCCAGAAGCAGACTTTGCGGCTGTGCTTTCCCAGGCTGCTTCGGCCGTGGTTCTGGAGATGGTTTATCCCCCAGCCCCGCGGCCGGACCGATTAGAGGGGTGTGATGTGGAGGATGAAGGCGAGACCTTCTAAGCCTCCCCATCCCCTTCTTCCTGGATGGGCACAGTAGGCTCACGCAGTGTGCTGCGTGCGCCTTCCCCCTCACCATGCACGCTATGGCCAAGCGCAGGCGCTGGCCCGGCTGCGCGAGGATGGTTCTGACCCAGGACTGAGCATGCGCTCCGCACCGCAACCGACTATGCTCTTACAAAAAAAAAAAAAAAAAAAAAGTCGGCTGTGTGTGCCCTGGGAAGGACGATGATCACATCCGTGATCCAGGAATGCCACCTCAGGCTAAACCTGGTGATGTGCGTGACGTTGACAAAGTTCGCTTTCTTAACTCACCCATATCCCAGGCTGGCCTGTTCGGCGACACTGGCGGTGAATTCGCCCAGGAATTCACGCCGGTGATAGAGCAGTCGGAGGCGATGGGCGAGGTCTCTATCGGCGGGATTGTATGACCGCTCCCCCCCCGCCGAGCCATCCACATCCACTGCTTTTTCGCCGAGGACGCCCGCCCGCAGCTTTGCTTCGCCGCCCCCGCCTGCGCCTCCGGCCACGCGGCTGCGCCGAGCATCGCGCCGGCAACCAGCGTCCCCCGCCCAGGGCGCCGCTAAGTTCGGTAAAACGAACCGCGAAGCGTCCCTGAGGCGGGCCATCTGGGGAGGAGGGAATTTGCTCTTTCCCCGCTGGAGGGCGGGGCACGTTATTTAAAGGCGTAAAAAAAAAAAAAAAAAAAACGCCATCAAAATCCTCAGTGAAAGAGCACTTTTCCCCTCCTCCGGATGTGACAGCCCGAACACTGCCAGTCTGGGACGCTATGCCTTCCAGCTCGCAGGATCGGTGCATTTCGCCAATGGCTCATGGAGCACGAGAGAACGGTCTCCTTTCTCTCCACTCCCAGCCCCTCTCCTGGAGTTTGAGTGCGAGACGAGAACATCTCCTCTCCTGCTCTCCTGTGGGACCCCAGCGCTCCCCGGATGAGCCCACTCACTCCACGCTGCCCCGCCGCTGGCACGTCAGCGATCGTGCGGGTGGGACCATTTGCGGGGGCTCTGCCTGCCTGGTTAGCGCGGGCCAGCCCATCGCAATGGCTCATCCATACGACCAGACTCGGCTATGCGATTCAGTTCGCTAAACGGCCTCCCAGGTTCACGGGCGACCAGGGTCAGTCCTGCGTCCGCCCCTGTCTTGCGAGAGGAGATTGCTGTCCTCCTGGCGAAGGATGCAATCGAGCCGGCCCTCCAGCCGAGATGGAGCACGGGTTTTACAGCCCGCACTTCATCGTGCCCCAAAAAAAAAAAAAAAAAAAAAAAAAAAAAAAAAAGCGGTGGGCTATGGCCAATCCTATATCTGCACATTTTGAACCGCTGCTTTCACAGGCTGCGCTTCGGAATGCCTACGCAGATGCGCATCACGCGATGCGTTCGTCCTCAGGATTGGTTTGCAGCAATAGATCTGAAGGACGCGTATTTTCATATCTCCACACTTCCACGCCACCGGCAGTTTCTGCGGTTTGCGTTTGAAGGTCGAGCGTGGCAATACAAGGTCCTCCCCTTCGGGCTCTCTCTGTCTCTGCGAGTTTTCACCAAGCTCGCGGAGGGTGCCCTCGCGCCCCTTCGGCTCGCCGGCATCCGCACGCTCAATTATTTCGATGACTGGCTGATTTTTAGCCCACTCTCGGGAGCAATTGATTATGCACAGAGACAAGGTGCTCCGGCACCTCCGCCCGTTGGGGTTTCAGGTCAACCGAGAAAAGAGCAAGCTCGCCCCCGTGCAGAGCATCTCCTTTCTCAGGTTGGAGCTGGACTCGATCACTATGGAGGCGCGCCTCTCACGAGAGCGCGCCGAGGTAATGCTGAACTGTCTGAGAGAGTTCGACAGGAAAAAAAGTGGTCCCCCTGAAATTATTTCAGAGGCTCCTGGGGCATATGGCATCCGTAGCCGCGGCCACGCCGCTCGGATTGCTCCATATGAGACCACTACAGCATTGGCTTCACGATCGGGTCCCCAGACGCGCATGGCACGCGGGCCCACACCGAGTGACTGTCACTGCGCTGTGTCACCGCACCCGCACCCCCTGGAAAGGACCCCTCCTTCCTACGGGCCAGTGTGCCCCTAGGTCAGGCGTCCAGGCAGGCTGTCGTTTCAGCAGATGCCTCCAGTATGGGGTGGGGGGGGCCGTGTGTAGCGGGCATGCTGCTGCGGACCTGTGGAGGGGAACCCAGCTGCATTGGCATATCAACTGCCTAGAGCTGTTGGCAGTGTTTCTCGCTTTGCGCCGCTTTTTACCGGTGCTGAGGGGGCAACACGTGCTGGTCAGGACGGACAGCACGGCCGCGGTAGCGTATTCCATCCGGATGGGGGGTATACGCTCCCGCTGCATGTCTCAGCTCGCTCGCCGTCTGCTCCTCTGGAGTCATACGCGGCTGAAGTCGCTGCTTGCTATTCACACCCCGGATGGGCTCAACCGTGCGGCCAACAGGCTCTCACGGCAGCTCCTTCCCCGGGAGAATGGCGACTCCACCCCGAGTCATGCGTAAGTATGCACTCCCCCCAGTGAGCCTACTCGCGCAGTTTCTGTGCAAGGTCAGGGAGGACGAGGGGCAGGTCTTGCTAGTTGCGCCCCTGGCCCAACCGGACCTGGATATCAGAACTCTCCCTCCTCGCGACGCCCCCCCTGGCGAGTCCCTTTGAGAGAGGACCTACTCTCTCAGGGACAGGGCACCATCTGGCACCCTCGCTTAGTTCTGTGGAACCTCCACGTGGGGCCCATAAGACGCGACGAGGAAGACTTAGGTAACCTACCGGTGGCGGTGGTTAATACCATCACTCAGGCTAGTGCACCCTCTACGAGGCATGCCTACGCCCTGGAGTGGAGTCTATTCACTGAGTGGTGCGCTTCTCGCCGAGAAGACCCCCGATCTTGCCAGATCAGTGTTGTGCTTTCTTCCTTCAGGACAGGTGGAGCGAAGGCTGTCGCGCTCCACACTGAGGGTTTACGTGGCCACCATCTCCGCTCATCATGATGCATGGATGGCGGCACCGTGGGGAGGCATAACCTCATCATCCAGTTCCTCAGAGGTGCGAGGCGGATGTTTTCCCCCGCCCCCCTCTCATACCCTCTTGAGATCTCGCGGTAGTGCTACGAGCCTACGTGGGGATCCCTTCGAACCACTCGACTTAGTATCCTTGAGATTTCTGTCCTTGAAGACAGCTCTGCTGGTCGTGTTGGCATCGGTAAGAGGGTCAGGTACCTGGAGGCATTTTCGGTCAGTGACTCGTGCCTAGAATTTGGGCCGGCCTACTCTCACGTTGTCCTGAGACCCCGGCCCGGCTATGTGCCCAAGGTTCCTACCACGTCGTTTTAACAATCAGGTAGTGAGCCTGCAAGCGCTGCCCACGGAGGAGGCAGACCCAGCCCTTTCATTGTTGTGTCCTGTTCGCGCTTTGCGAATATATGGGGACCACACTCAGAGCCTTAGATCCTCTGACCAGCTCTTTGTCCATTACAGTGGTCGGCAGATGGGAAGTGCCGTATCTAAACAGAGGTTGGCCCACTGGATAGTGGATGCCATCTCCCTCGCCTTTGGGCCAGGGTGAGCCGTGTCCCCCGGGGGTGAGAGCGCACTCCACTATGGAGCATCGCATCCTCCTGGGCGTTAGCACGCAGCGCCTCTCTGACAGACATTTGTAGAGCTACGGGTTGGGTGACACCCAATACATTTGCAAGGTTACAATCTGCGAGTGGAGCCGGTTTCCTCAAGGGTATTAGGCAACCCTTGGTGATTGAGGAAACGATTCGGTTGAGGTGTCGAAACACGCTTGCTGCGCCACTCTCCCTAACCCGGAGATACGTGCGCTTTTTCAGCTTTGTCAGTTTAGTTCCCCATTTCTTTGGCGAACCCTGCAGAGTTCCTCCGAGGCCCCCAGCACCTGACTCAGCGGAGGAGTCAGGTGTTGGCCCGTTACGTTGTCGGCATGCCCGCTGGTCAGCCCGCGTTCTGGGTATAGGTGCCTGCTATGTGTGATCCCCGCTGGCGATCCCATACGTTCACTCAGCCACGGTATAGTCCCCCCCTTCTAGGGCAGGCTCGTGTCTTCCCTCCCCGCTAACCATCCTTATGCTAGGACCCCCCCATCTCTGGGCTGGTCCATAGATTGTCACCAGGTCTCCCCTCTGGGTAGCAGGTGAGCTCCGCAGCGTCCTCCCTATCGGGACTGAACGCTTTCCCAACGTACTGTCGTATCAAAACCTTTTTACTGGGTTATTGCGACTCCCCAAAAAATATAACCGTTTCTGAACAGGTAAGTGAGGGCCAGGGGACACGTTGGAAGACTGTGTCTCGGGGCGTTGTAGGTGCGCTTGCTCTACTGCGTGGCACACCCTTCGCCAGGGGCGCAGTAAGGTTCTTTCGTTGTGGCGTTTTCCATAGATTTCCCCATAGTGGAAGTTTCCACATAGCATTGGAGTTCCCCATCCGAAGGGGAACGCTACGGTTACTAAAGTAACCCTTCGTTCCCCGAGGGGGGGAACGGAAATGCTATGTTCCTTCGCCACAACGATTGTCCCTTAGCTGTTGAGCGTGAAAGTCTCTTCAGCTAGAAAAGGATGTCGAGCATGGCACTGGCTGCGTCTTTATAGCATGACTGATTGTCATTGACGCCAGCTGTGCACGCTGACGCTGCCAACTCATTGGCATTTCATTGGCCCGTTTTTATACTCTTTCAGATGATTGGATTCTGACGAAATCCCCATAGTGGAAGTTTCCACATAGCATTTCCGTTCCCCCCCTCGGGGAACGAAGGGTTACTTTAGTAACCGTAGCGTTACTTTTTCAATATATCAACTCAATATAGTAATGCACTACTTTCAAAAGTAACTTTCCCCAACAGTGCTTTACACCTTGTGCCGTGTATTTATATATTTATAGTCTTTTCTTGTAAAATAATAGCTTTATATGAGATGTGAGATGGGAAACATTTTAGTAATTATTCACTAAAAAGTGCATTAGCTGAGTAACAAAAGTTGTTCATTTAGTCTCATCTTTTGAAGAATCAATTAAATATTTATTAAAGTCTCAGAAATGGAATCAAATCACTTATTTAAATTGCTGCAAAGTAAACAATATATTTCAAAACCGTATTAGCCTTCCACAGAAAACAATTCTGGAACAATGCAAGGCTGAACCAGCGATTTTATTTTTTGGGGTCAGCTATTCCTCTTAGAGAGATTAATTTTGACAAACTGGATTTCATTATTTAAGCCGGATACTCCTCAGTTACATAAATTCTCCACAACCACACGTTATCCAGAGACCTTGTTTCTTGTTTTCTCAAACTGAGAGCATCTTTAGCCTTTTGGAAGCCAGAACATATTACAATTCGTGAAAGCTTTTCTGTGTTTTTGCATTTGAAGTGAAATCAATTTTTGCCATGTGTTCAGAGAATGCTTCTTCACAGACTTTGAACAAAACAAATGCAATATACTGTACATATACAGTTGGATCCATAAATATTTGGACATCAACACAAATCTAACATTTTTGGCTCTATACTCCAACACAATGGTTTGCTTTTGGACCCTTAACAAGTGGGAGGCACATATGCAAACTGTTGTAATTCCCACAGTGCTCACCTGATTTGGATGTAAATACTACAAATCTACAATACTACAAGTCTACAAATATTTATATGCCTAACTGTATATGGAAAAAATACCCAAAATAATAACCCTGTACTATAGATAATTTTGATGGATGTGAACAAAAACAATGGTCCCAGCGTATTTCCTGTTTTACATTTTTAATTTCAACAGCTTCCGAGAATCCAAAAGTGCCACATATTGACAAATAATGTTATGATAGCTGTTTTAACGTGAAGATATGATTGAATTGCCCCTTGTTACGGTTATGAAATTGTTTGATAACAAGCTAGAAATGTTCATTGGCCAGTGATATTAACACATTGAATTGGTTTATAATCTAAAGGTGGTTAGTAATGAGCTTACAAAAGCAATATGAAAGTTTTTTTAAGCATCTCTAGGTTAAATGTATCAGCTCAAACATGACTTTCTGTGCCTAGGTTTATTTAAAATGCACAACTTGTGACCAATTTTGTGCAGAATACTTTAAAGAGGTTTCCCCGTATGACCTGTTCTTTAAATACAGCGTTTAACTGTTTTATTTTTGGTGTAGTTGCTGTATAAAAATAAGCCCTTTTTTAGGTCTTAATGAGGTCCTTTTTTGTTTTGAAATGGATTGTGTTTGGCTTGTGGAAAAGAGATGCTTTGGGTCAACGGTTAAAAATAAGTCTCTAAGTATGGGTGGAGGAAAGTGTTTCCCTTCAGACTGAAACGGGCTTCAGCCGTGAGAAACTCGGCCGCCTGCTCGCTGCTCTCTCCAAATCACTTTTCATTTCTCAAGATTACGCTTATGTGGCATAGGGTGGCATATTTAAGGAAACAAAAAATCAGTTTGTCATGCCAGAATAGGAGAAGACAAATTATGTCTGGCATTGCTGAATCTCATTACCATTATAACATGCTACTTAACATGTTTTCCCCTCGACATGGAGAACACTGTGGACAATTCAAAATGATGTGTTACATTTGTTGCACCACTGAATTTAAGCAGTAATACTGCAGAGCTGAACCATGCATTATTTTGACCCTCTGGATTGGATTTATTATTGGGTTGGTCCTTTGCTTTTAGTTTTGCTGACTGTGTTTTCCAAATACCCTATGATCCGATCACAGAAACCATGATCAGAAATTGTCCGGAAAAAAACACATATGAGGGGTGACCACCTGTCCCGCATTTTTAGAGATGGTTCCAAAATAAGCAGCTTTCGCCAAAAGTAGCGTTCTGTACTGAAAGCTTGACTGTTTTTTATTTTCAAAAGACTAAAATTAAATGTGTGTGTGTGAACTTGTTTTTAAATTCCAATAGGGACTTTAACATGATGCACACAGACGCATGGGGACTGATGAGTGTTGGGGTTAGGTGTAGAGTAGGGTTAGGGAAATGCGTATGTGTGTGTGTATAGATATGAACGTATGTAAAATATAGTTCATGAAATATCAATTGAACAGCTATTATTTTTGAGCTGTAGTGAAAAAGAGTTTCAATGCTAATGATTACTGAAACCAATTTGGATTAAAATGAACTGCTACTCCATCCAGGACGTCTAGAAATACTGGACAAGAATGTTCTGGTCAAAGCTGCCAGTTACAACAACAAAGTACAAGATAGATGGGAAAACATATTAGTTTTCATGTCTAATAAAGGGCAAAGTTGCAATAAAGAAATGATTTTAGCATAAAGTTTAGAGTAAAACTCAGTTATTTATATCTAGTCTGTCACATTCAGATCCTTTTTTTAGTAGATTAAAAGGGTTTTGGGAATTACATTGGCACTAAACTTGCTAAGACTCAAGCGATATAGTGACCAATAACAAGCTTACTTAAGATTTAAAGCATGTTTTCAGTTTTTAAATGTTTTTTTTTTTGTTGTTGTCTGGCTTATTCATAAAATTCAAGATACTACTGGAAATCAACAGCCCTAAACAATTAATATCCATAGCTCCTAATGATTGAATCTTTAACGGTTTATTTATTAATAAATTAATGAATGATTTCCAGTGTTGTAATATTGGCATTGGCCATAAATGGCAATGTTATAAACATGAAATTTATTACCAATTTTTAATAGCTAGCACCAACCTCTTACAGCTAGGGATGCTACCTAGTTAACTTTTAACTTACAGCAATATTTTATACAGTCAAATTGATCAGTCAAATTAAATTTCAGTAATACAAGACCAAATGTAACCCCAATGATAGTTATTTCTTCTGAAAAATGAAATGATATGCCTTGGCGTGTGTTCATATTTTAGAAGTTGTTTTTTTGTGTCCTTTTGCTCCTGTGTTTAAAGGGCAGTGGATTAACGTAATGAAAGCAAGAAGGAAGACACAAAGGTGAGGCAGCTGTGAAGAATTGATCATGCCACTAATGTGTTAAATGGATGCTCTTTCTCACGCCAGGTGCACGTCGCCCTGCATTTCTGTGTTCGTTGGGCAAGAGTGCAGACACACAGATTTAATTAGGAAAAGAAAAGACATTTTGTCCTTGTGCTTTTTTAATATGTTAACACAAACTCTGTGACGCTATGGGTAAAAAATGCAGGCTTTAATAGGTATGTCTGCTTTTTGTTTTTATCTCTCAACCCTTTCTATCTGAGCGAATCAACATAGAATCACATCCAACTTTAGATTATTGAAACCAAAAATCCAGTTGTACTTGACAGTTTATTTAGACTGGTGTGTTTTATTAGTTGTGGAGACTGTTATTTTTGGAGACTTTCTGGATGTTATTGTCTGTAAGGAATAATCATAGTCATTTCATGAATGAATGTGTTGGCCATTTGAATGGATAAACCCATATTATCTGCCCTAGCACATGTTTTTGGTCACCATTCTTGGGTCTTGGATTTACTTTTGGACTACCTTGCTGGAGTATTTTCTGTCATTCTTTGATTACCCAGGAAGTTAATGGGCAGGAGGGGAAATGGCAAAATGAGTAAGCTTTCAATGCCAGTTGCACTCGGCTTTCTCTCTTTGCCTGTATGAATAGATGCAGTGCCATGGAAAGTCCAGCCATAGTCACTCACCTCAAATAACCCAGTCAGCTTTCCATAAAGCATTCAAAGACTTCTAAAAGCTTTTTATACAGAGTCTCTCACCTCTGTACTGCAGGCAGTGTAATGGGCATTGTAATCTGGATTATGTTCTCAAATGACAAAAGTCTTGGATTTACATCATCGTGAACATGTAATATACAAGAGACTAAACTTGATTTAATGCGCTGATAAATACTCATGCCAAAGTTCTCCATCATTCTTTGCTTAGAAGTAAAAGGATGTTGGAATTAACTTTTAGTAGTAATATTCAATTAATTATAGTGTAAGCATTCATTTCATGCGTCACAGAATTCAAGAGATGCTCTGAAGAGCCTTTGTAAATATACCATATTTTGGTTTGCCTCAGAAAAATGTCTGTTATCCTCCAAACATGTATAGACAATCTAGAGAGAGAAGGTTGAATTTTTAATTTAAACATTTTACACTTTAGCAATATAAAAGTGATTTAAACATAAAATTCTAGACTGTTATCAACTATCAAGCCAAATCCTTTTCTTTGCTTAACCATTCCATTTTGTCCCTATCTGAACCACACAGCGTGGATACGGTTTCCTTTTTCTACTGTGGTGCCGTTAAAAGAGCATTCTGGAGTGCAATACAAATGCGCCAGTCGTTGCCTTGGTATGGTAATGCAAAGTGTAATCTAAGCAGCTATATGGACTAAGATTAGATATTTCTGTTTTTGGCACTTTTTATATTTACATCAAGTTTAATAACAAGAACTAAAGAAATAGCAGAGTTTTGTTTAGCCAGCTATAGAGAAACTGCCAGCCAGGCAACAGAGTAGCTTTATCACCATCTGTCAGTACAGTTGTCTAACGATGCCTAGATTTCTGGGCCGAGGACAGATTTCAAAAAGGTCCAAAAAATTTTAAAAAGATTAGACTTTTTATGGTGACAGCACATCACAGCACGCCGTAACCGTCCTTCAGGTGGTATAGCTGGCAATAAATTATAAAACAAGCCGTTTGGACTTTCAATTAAAAAGTGCAATCCTTTCCCAGTTGTTCAAAGAGTCTGCAAGTTCATGTTCCATGAAATAGTGATTTTATTGTGAATTGTGTACATCGATGAGGTTAAGCGTATCTTTCTTTGATGCGCAGCAGAAAAAAATCATTCAGCAGTGCATAGCCATTGGTAAAGTTCTTTCCTGGATCAGAGCGAGTTTTTGTGCTACCAAAAACAGCGCTGCATGCAATAAACTCCCGCTTAGTCAGGCGACATAAAGGTCTTATTGGCTAGGATGTCAATCAAATTAGTCAAGCTCTAGCCATGAATAACAGGCTATTTTATTTGTTTAAGATTTTAGATGACTGGTAAATAATTATATTAAACAATATATATTATACATAAAATAATAACTTTAAAAAATAAAATGTGTTCGTAAGAATGTGGTGGGCTAGTGATTCCCTTCCCTACCAGAGACTGCTGTATGGTTTAAAAATCCTTTTGTTTAGACCTGTATCTTTTTTTATATCAAATGTTGTGTTCTTGTGGATGTCTGATGACAAGCGCGCTTCCACTGAGCCACCTGTGGTAGCTTGGCAACAGAGCCGCAACGTAAACACACAGAATCTGTCGGCACAGTTCAGCACGGTTATCTGTGCCGTGAATTCCGGGACGAGAACAGTTTGTAATCGTGCCGCGCCATTCCAGGCTCAGTGGAGAAACAACTGTAACCATACCGAAGTGTTCTTAGAATGGTTTGGCACGATAGTGGAAAAGCGGCTAGTGTAATTGTGAACTGGAACCATACATAACTGTTCCTAGAACTATTAAGCACCATAGTAGAAAAGTGTTTTATAGATATAATCTCTTTAAAGTAATACAATTAATAGTTATGTGTTCAACCATGGGTGTCACGATGGCGCACTGGGTAGCAAGATCACCTCACAGCAAGAAGGTCGCTGGTTTGAGCCTCGACTGGGTCAGTTGGCATTTCCGTGTGAAGTTTGCATGTTCTCCCCGTGATCACATGGGTTTCCTTCGGGTGCTCTGGTTTCTCCCACAAGTCCAAAGACATGCGCTATAGGTGAATTGGGTAAGGTAAATTGTCCATAGTCTGTGTGTGAATGAGTGTATGGGTGTTTCCCAGTGATGGGTTGCAGCTGGAAGCTGCTGCGTAAAACATATGCAGGATAAGTTGGCAGTTCATTCCGCTGTGGTGACCCCTGATGAATAAAGGGACTAAGCCGAAAATAAAATAAATGAATGACTGTTTCCAACCATAATGCATAAAAATGTAAATGTTGGATGAAAACTTAAATGCACATTGTTACAAAAAAAGTATGTAGTTCATTGAGTCAGATCCTTTTTAACCCTATAAAAGGATATGGACAAACTACACTGGAAACAGATTTATTTAATAATCTACTCAATACTGATTTAGAAAATCAGATCTGTTGATTTAATAATAATAAGTTGACTGATTTCACCGACCCCAACTCAGATATTGTTTTAATAAACCCAACAATGTCTGAGAGAAAGTTCATCCACAAAATGATTTTGCATCAACTCTCAGAATTGTCTAACTGTTCCAATGTTCCAAACATCAGGCACCCCTATCCAAACTCAAGATAACATGACTGTTATAGCACGTCTTTTTTTTTATCTTGCTAGTTTCCTGGAAAGTGATTATTTACTTCTGTAAATGAGGTGGAAGCAGTGCATTATTTTTCAAATGTTGTATGCAATATTGCAGTTAAATTCTCAACTTTTATGCAAACACAGTTAATTAGTCAAACTTTACTTACAAGCTAAATCTAAAGCAGTTGTACCAAGACAGCAGTGTCATTATTCAGTTCAGTGCTGATTCATTTCAGTTCAATCATTAAAAAACAAATGCCAATCAACATGTTTGGCGTTATCGAATCGGTGTTATTTTAGAATATAAGGTTTCTTTTACACTTTAATAAAGTAATTAAGGCAAAGCCATACAGAGCACACAATGACATCTCTGCTGCAATTTCCAAGATGTTATTATTGAGCTTGTATTTGAGACTTGAGCCATTGATAGCAGAATAATGCAATTATGATTGCGACAGAAAGAGAGATGTGAATTACCTGGGCCTGTGCTTTCTGCAACAGTGTTCAGCAGCATTGATTCTACTAATAACGAAACTTGGTTTATCTGCCCAAAGGAAAGCATCAGTATTATCTCACTAGTGAGAAATGTCATGCAAATTCTAAGTTATTAAACATTTGTATTGGTAAAAACATCAGCGCAGCACTAACAGCACATTTCCGTGATTTGCAGACGTTTTGAAATAACTGAAATCATTTGATTCAGTGATATGGAACTGTTATGTGGTCAGAATATGCCTGGAAGTACTTCATAGCTTTACATTTCTCTGAAAATAATTGCACACGTTGAAATAAAGACAGAACACCCTGCAATAAAATGATAAATAACTGAATTACAGATATTTTTAATGGCTTACATAATTACATATCGATCATAATCAGTCAGTTGCAGGCAATGTGCTAATTGGCTCAGAGATGGTAATGTATATAGCATGTCAATGTATAATTTCAGTAGAAAACAAGAGTGGGAACAAATAGACATGGCCCCAGCATATTTGTAGCACTACACACATAGAGCTATCTGTCTATTCCTTGTTTGACCACCAACAGAAATAACCATCATGGAGACATATTGAATATGTGCAGTTCTGCCTTTGTTTCAGAAAATAATAAGCTAAATTTGGCACAGAAGTCTACTAGTTTAGGAGAACTACTAGTTTAATGTTACTTAAAGTGGTACCTGAAAGTAATTTTTGCATTTCTTGATAAATCCGAAAAGAAAAACAATAAACACTATGGATAAACTTAAATTGATAGTCCCCTGTTGAGACCAAGTGTTGACTAAAGCAAATTAGGACCACATTGACTGACTCCCATTAGAGTATTAGTAGACTTAGTAGGTTAGGGTTTATTTGCATATGGAGAGCAGGTGGTCTTTGCGGCTGTTTGAACACATTTACCCACTTTTTATTTTTAAACACATTTTTCCTTCTATTCATATCAATGCAGGAATGCTTACATGAAGTATCTAAATTAAATAAAAGCTAAATTAAATTAAAAATCGCAGCACTATAAAGGAAGATAGAGAATATTGCATGCATTTTGGATTCATTATGTGTTGAATTTATGTTTTTAAAAAATGCGTTGCAGAGATTGATGCCATATGAACATCATTGCTGTATACAAAAGAAGTTGTGCATTCTCAAAGTCCAGTGATTGCTTTAAACAAACAAATTAATATATATACTTTGCGTATTTTACTTGGGAAAACTTATAATTTATTACATTCCAAAGCTTTATATTGTACTTTTTACTCAACTAAATTAATATATTTAATTTATACATTTATTTTTTGGTGTCTAAAAGGCTGATGTGGTTTTGTACAACTGTTGGTTGATTGCAGCGACTGCAGCATAAAGCAAATTTCCCTAATATGGGGCTATAAGTTTTACCTTACCTACCTTAAAAACACACGTTGTTCCTTGTTGTTTTGGACTGGCAGAACATGATGGCAGTGTCTCATCTCGCTGATTTATTTGTTTATTTTGTTTTCAATTTAGTTCTTAAATAATAACAAACAATTATTTTGTGAATTAAACCAGTGATTTTCAACCACATTCTTGAAGGACCACTAACACTGCATCTTTTGGATGTCTCTTTGTCTGTCATACCCATTACAGGTCTTTTATTTTTTCCTCAAATGTGTTTTTTATTAAACATCTTAGATATGAAACATGCAGTAGAAATTGATTTTTAACTTTTTTCTTTTCTCGTTTAGACAACAAACAAGCAAAACCTTTCGTACACATACATTTCGGTTCTATAAAAATATATGAATAATATTGTAAGAGGCTAAATTATCATATGCATTTGTTTATATGACAAAACGTGTCTTTTTGACTCAAGAAGGTCCATACGGACTCCAAAGGCAGATACTGATAAGATCAGGGCCTGGTGTGTGGACTTTGGGGGTTTTACGATGTGGTCACATGTTGATTGGTCAGTTTGAATCTCTCAGTATTTGGGTTTTTGTCACATGATCAAGAAAGATACAAAATAGGTGGTAAAACGCTGCTCTGCCTCTTTTCTTGGCCTGTCTTTTCCTGGTCTGCTTTCCTGCTCTGCTCCTCTTCTCCTCTAGAGTCTATCTTCTCTGACTCTACTGCAATCAGGCTAACTTCTGGGCCTGCTCTCTTTGTTTCTCTCTCCCTCCCCCTGTGTCTCTCCTTCTACCTCTGGTAACTTTTATTTTACATTTAAGCTGGGTACAATTTATATCATATGTTTTATCATTTCATATTTGATCATTTTGTACAGTTATTTAGTAATTAATTCAGTTGTAACCATAGAGAATTATTGTCATTAAATCATTTCATTTTCAAGTATTTGTGAATTACTTTTGATTTAACATCAACACTTAACTGTTCCATATTGCAATACAATACAATCACATAATATCAACCCTCTCCCACGTTTTTAGCTGTTAATAATGCCCTTATTTTCGTTTTTGGTATGAGATTGCAGAAGAATGGTTTGACTAGAATGTACAGTTTTTTTACCAACATACTGATAACTTTTTAGTCATTCGGCAGAACTACAGTTTGAACCGCTGTGGTTTAAAACCCATTCTTACAATATTTAAATAAAAAACAAATAAATAATAATATTAAGTAAAAACATATTTTACTCATATATATAGAAGGAAAGAAAAGAAAAGGAAAATTATAGCAAGGAAAGGTTGTACTCTTCTAAAATAACTGAAGGGTCAATCTTCTTTATGTGATCTAAAACATGTTGCCAAGTGAGAAAGAAATATATCAGTACAACCTCTTACAGTATATCATATTTTTTCTAAGGTCAGGTGGTGTAAAGGTACCATAAAGGTTGGAGGAAGATTTTCCTTCCATTTGAGCAATATTAACCTAGCTAAAAGTGTAGCAATGCAGTCACATTTATCTTAATTTTATTAAAACATAAGTACTGTGGTGTAATACCAAATATTAAAATTATGGCCTCAGGTTTTATATAGGTACTTAATGTGTTTTACAGGTCTTTCAGTCTTTGCTAATGAGCTGAAGATCTGAATCAGGTGTGTTTGATTAAGGAGATATGGAAAATGTGCAGAGCTGGTGGTCCTCCAGGAACGTGGTTGAGAAACACTGAACTAGACTAACCTGTGGCTTGTACCTTAAAGCCGGATTAGCAAGTTAAGTTTCAGTTTGGTTTGCACCAGTCTTGAGTTTTGAGTACCATCAATGTAGCTCAGGTTTAGTGGCTCTTTGCTGCCGTAATATCTTAAACTTCAGTTAAGACTTTCTTTCTTCTCTTGAATGCAAAAGAAAAAAATTTGAAGAATGCTAAAAACCGGTAACCAGCAGTAGAAAATACTATGGAAATACCATCGAAGTCAGCAGTTACCGTTTTCCTGCTTTCTTCAAAATCTCTTTTGTGTTCAACAGAAGACAGGAGGTCAAACAGGTTTTGAACAAGTGGCAGCCGAGTAAACGATGACACAGTTAAAACAATTTTGGGGTTTAAAAGATCTGGGGTGCGTTTCCCAAACAACGATGTAACTCGTGGCTGAACTATCATAGTACGATGCATTGTTTGGGAAAAGAATGATGTAGTGACAAGTGTTTCCCAAAACCTGTAGTTTCTCTGTCACAGATTCATCGTTTGAACCATGTTAGTTATAAAGTAAAACGCCCATAATGACGCTCTAAACTGGGTGGAGTAACAACTTCTTAAGAGCTTTAATAATTTGAATAATAATGATGATGATTATTATTATTAATATTATTAAGTAGGATATTGTTTATTTATTTTTTTATTTTTTGAAAAATCCACTTTTACAGTTTGACACAGTACCGATACTTTAATAAATAACCTGCTATAACTTTAAAATTGATTATAAATTAATATAATCTAAAATATTAATATAAATTAAAAGCATTAACGTATGCTATGTTTTTTTTGTTTTCACAAGCTTTGGAGACGTAACATAAATTCCGCTTTTTAAAAAATAGATCACCTATAGCTTTTGGGATGAGCCAGGGCTGTGTTCAAAATGAGATCAATGTTTTCAATGTGTACTGCCAAGTGAGGGCAATTGTAAACGAAGATCGCTAAAACTGAACTGTAAAAATACTTTGAAAGCAAATTACACCTAAGATAGATTACATTAATGTTTTTTTTTTTTTAATAATTCCAAGTTTAGAAAGTTTCCATGTTAGAATATTCTAAACCAATAGGGCATAGGCGGCATAACTGAATAGAACACAGCCAGGAACTATGTTTTTAACTACAGCTCCAGAGGTGTAGTCGCAAGCATACAAGTTTGCGATGCAGTTTGCGAATGTTCATTGGAACGACGGATTTGGGAAACGCTAAATCAATGAACTATGTTTGTAACGACGGAACTTGCGACCTTAGTTGACCTTAGTGTTCAGAAAAACACCCCTGGTCATTTGTGTGCTCTGAGAGTGAGAGAAAACACAAATGCTCCAACTCTCTCCTCATTCAAGATTAAATCCACTCTCTGCTATTTAGCTTTTAATGAATATCCTGTGCGATCTCCAGCAGAATTAGCATACATTTGACCTGAAGCACCTCCGCTAGATTGACTTCACAGCTTCAGGAAGTGAATCATCATCCCTCCTGTGAGTCACACAACAGCAGCATCAGACACCCATTAATTCACCGCACATCACTTTTCCTAAGTGCTCGTTTGGCTTTAGGAATCCCGTACGTACGATCTTCTCCAGTATATTCTACAAACCACAGCCTTCACTTTAAATATTTACCCACGGAATATTTGTATTCCTACGGTAAATATGACTTCTGCTGTTTGATGTGCAGTACAGCTGGATTTAAATCTTCATATTTGTGCCAACAGCTTTTCTAGGATGTGGGTGTGTCTGGGGCTTATGGTGTGGTAACCAGGGCTTTAACACTTTGACTTCAGGGCAGCACGATGTTGGGAAAAAACCTTGTATTTTAGATATTTAGTTTTTCTGTAATTTTTATAAATTGCAACATACAATTTCCCCATTTGACCTGAATAGCTCTTTTTCTTTTAAGAATATAGAATTTTAGATAAATTTTGGATGTATTTTAGGAGTGCACATGCGTAAAAGAGTAAACTAATACAAGCGTAGATAAACACAACACAGCAAAGCTACAAACGACCGTGCATTGCTTTTTCCTTGAGGAATCAAACATGATTTTGACACGAATTGAATAATCAAATGTAAAATAACACTGTTTTCATTGTGTAAATAATTATACATCATTCATTTTCTTTTCAGCTTAGTCCCTTTATTAATCCGGGGTCGCCACAGCGGAATGAACTGCCAACTTATCCAGCACATGTTTTACGCAGCGGATGCCCTTCCAGCCGCAACCAAACACTGGGAAACATCCATACACTCTCATTCCCACACATATACACTACGGACAATTTAGCCTTCCCAATTCACCTATAGCGCATGTCTTTGGACTTGTGGGGGAATCCGGAGCACTCGGAGGAAACCCACGCAAATGCAGGGAGAACATGCAAACTCCACACAGAAACGCCAACTGACACAGCCGAGGCGCGAACCAGCGACCTTTTTGCTGTGAGGCGACAGCACTACCTACCGCGCCACTGCGTCGGCGTAAATAAATATATATAATTAATTTTTAAGCAACAAACATTATAAATTATTGTGTGCAAATGGCTTAAGTTGGCTTGAAATACTTCATAGTCACAGTTAGAAACAGATGCACATATTCAACTTTCACTTTAAGATGGTGGTGCTCAAAGTTGGCCCATTGTAACCCTTGATTTGGCCCAACATCCCATCTGAGAGAAGAGTGAGAATGATAGAGAGGGTTGGAGCAAATGGCTTGTTTGTTTGTTTTATTGCTGAGCTACAAAAAAGCAAACTGAAATGAAATGCTTCATTTTAAGAGCTCCTATTATGGGTTTTTGAAAATGAGCTTCCATAGTGTAACACAGCTCTAAGTGAGTGAAAACATCCAGCTGAGGATTAAATCTAAATAGTTTAAATAGTTCAATTGTTTAAAACTATTGATTCTTTAACGAAATAGCCGACTTGGAGTTGAATAAATGAAGTGTGTTGGGTTCGGATCTTTTGCCTGAATGCGTCGACTTCGATGCGGTACATCACCAAATTTGAAGTGTCGGTTCCGGTAAAAAGTGAACGCACCTTTTCCTTTTAACACTTGCGGAGCTAGGGGGATCACGGGACTGATCATGAAACGAAAATGATGATCACTGACAGATGGAGATTCGGATGCAGGGAATAAAGGGTTAAAGTTCATTTTCACAACAATACCACAGTAAAGCCAACTTAGTGCTGTGTGTGTTCCTGTCATTTTTCTGATGATTGATACAATAACCTACGCTGCAATGTGCGATTCGTTGGCCGTTTGCTATTGAAGGAGTAGCAGAGACTATAATGTACAGGACTTTGTCAGTAACTGTTACAGTTCACATGGACCAGTTTCTTCTTCCTCCAGATCATAACATGTAATGTAATTAAAATTGTTGCCTCGTTTTCTGTAGTTTGCAAAATACAGTATGTATTTATTTGTATGTTGTAACTTGTAAACGCTCCGTGCGGCTTGTAGGCACTTATATATTATAGATCAGTGATTGTACTGTATCTCTCAGGTAAAATCTGTATGGGGCTGTTCACATATTGTGAACAAAACCACACTAAAAATGTGACAAAAAAATTCCTTAACCGATTTAAATGGTTTCTGAACTGGCGATCCTCTGCCGTTTGTCATTGCTATGGCCACCATTATACACATGCGCGGCGCAGTCAATTTTCAAAATAGTTCAACTTTAGCCACTGTGTGGATTAATACTGAATGTGTGTCGTTGTTATTACTTGGGGTTAGGGTTAAGAATACAGTAATATGCTGGTGTTTACCTGCATTGCTTTAATGCATTCCTGCATTGGGCTCTCACATACTCTGTGCTACTTCATAGCCGTGGTTGGCATCTCTCTCTGGCTCACGCTGAACCCAAGTCAACCAGTCACAACAGACTGGGTCATCGGACCAATCAGTGCAGTTTAGCCTCACGCTAAGGAGGAGTTTGGCAACAAATGAATCGCTGAACAAGTCATATGGGAGTCCTTGGGATAATTAGGTAAAAATAAATGCATATTATAAGACAATGAAAGTGTTTTTGACCTTGCACGCATATCAGCCTGTTGTTGGAGACCCTCGAAACCTAATAATAGGTTTATAATAATAGGTGCATAATAGGGCTCTTTAATATGTTTTAAATTAATCTGATTTTTAAAAAAAATGAAAATACTGTCAATCGACGGATAGAGGACTATGCAGAAGACATCAGTAAGAAAGTCAAAGCAAAAACGAGTGTAATTCTGTTATAAATGAGATTGTTTTTACTGAAAGTTCATTTTTTTTAAATTAAAATACTGGAATATTTAATATAAAGCAATGTTTTCTAGTCATTTTTAAATATTATTAAATAAATTAGGAAATTATCCAGGCAACTATATTCATCTTCGGCCATCTAGCCTCAATCAGGTTTGGTTTTTGGCTCTTAATAAGAAAAAGTTTGGGCACCCCTGCTCTAAGCTGAGGGTGACTTTGCAGTGACTCAGAAATATATGTTCAGAACTGCAGTATTAGGTCAACTATAATCCTAACTCAACATTGCAGATCCTGCGATGTGACTTGCGGATTCACACATTTAGATATCGATGTTGAATGATATTCTACTTCTTACAGTGCATCTCAGCCAGCACTTTACTTCTGTTTGTTTCTATGTCTTCGACTGCGCTTCTGAATATAATCTCTCTGCTCCTCCCAGGTTAACAGCCCTTATTACTCAGCTCAATCCTCAGGCCTGTGATGCTGTCAAATAAAGCCCAGCGTCGAAGAGCTGGACTGGGAAGACATTGAACTCGATGATCCCAAACTTAAGATGGACGCAATCAAAAGTGTCTCCGCCGTTCCTGACCGGCTACGTTTTCTGTGACAGCGAGAGACTGTTGATCAATAATGCTGTATAAACACAAACTTCTGGAACATGCTGAATGTGCCACAGAACTGTACCAAACACAAGTGAAGGAGCCGCTGGCCTGACCCAAGCTTTTTTTGGAGGTATGTGTGTATGTGTGTGTGGCTGAATTTAGCAAACTTTCATAACAACCAATATTTTGTACCAATGTGAAACACGTGTACCAGTGTCTGTGTTAATAATGGCTGGGAATAGCAGAAAGGGTTCTGGCTTTAATTTCTCATGTTCAAGTCCATCCAGTCATGTGAAAGAAATGTGGTTTAATTTCATCCCATGTTTGCACAGTCACCAGAAGGAGCAGCATTTGTTTTTATCTTCATTCTCTCTTTTTTTTTTCAAGCACTTTTACAGCTTTAAGGTATTAAACATCACTACTGTTTCTTGATTTTTGGCTTTGAGCGGACAAGCAATGAAATATAGTTCAGGTTGGCCTGATGGGATTTCTTTTGCCATATTAGCATCATCGTTTTCTTTCTGTTTCTTACAATATGGCCTTCAGTGTTGCATTGGATTCTCCTGAGGTACACTAAACTCCTATTTGGTCTTTTATTCGGGGGAGCAGACTTGCATTTATGGCCTGGCGCAGACAGAGTTTATGCACTGTAAATAAATGTTTGTAGATACTACACATGCAGTCTGTTACTATTCATTCTGGTTCATTTTAGTCAGCCCTTACTGTAGCGATGAAGTGATTTATGTGTTGAATTACACACCGTTTTAAGTGAAATGTGATGTATGGATATGATTATGAAGACAGCACTATTGAATAAAAACAGAATTTGATGTTATGGGTAATCTTGTTTTCAGTGTCTTCGCTGAGTTTAATATGCTTGATCTGTGTTGCGTTTAGTTTAAAAGGCTTCGTGTTTACAGGATGAAAATGCGGCTATTTATTTTAATAATGTGGTCTGAATTATTATTTGATTTTATATACATTTAATATATCATAGGAATTGTACTTTGATTTCACAAGGAGAGTCTGCTTAGTTTTATCATTTATATTGTGGTATTTTTAAAGCTATTAGATAAGATGTCAGTACTCCTTATCATATTTGAGGCGAAAATCACCGACTAAACATCATTCTTTAAAAATGTCAGATTAGGGAACGTGTCTTTTTTTCCACACAGAGGTTTAGATTAGAAATTACATAATTTTACAATGGAGTAACTATTGCAAATTGCAGGGTTTTCATTTTTTCGGGCTTATCAGGTGCAAAAATGCTTTTCTAGGTTAAGGGAAATGCTGTGCTTTGGTCAAAATCATCATTTGTAAGACATATTTGCTCTGTCCATCAAGGAAAATCAGTCATTTGATAAAATGGTCAGCCGTTGATGTTTTAATTGATAGTTATCCTGCCATTTCAGTTCATAATGGATTGCATTTATGAAATACAGTTGTTACCTAGGATTACACAGTTGAATTTGATCATTTTTAAATGCATTAAGATGATCTGCAGGTCTGGCTGGTGCATGTTTAGCTTAGCTTAGCATAAATAATTAAATCAGATTAGACCAGTAGCGTCTTGCGCAAAAAAATAAATAAAAAAAGAGTTTTGATAAATGTTCTATTGAAAGCTTGACTCTTCTGTAGTTACATAGTGTATGAAGACAAACTAAAAATGAAAAGTTGCTATAGTCTAGGCAAAATGGGATCTAAACTCAAATTCCAGCATAATAATCATGGAACTTCAGGTGGTTCCTACTTCAGAGCTGGAGCTCCAGCGAATCCTCTGTACTACCTCTGCAATTGATGTTACTGAAGGTTGGGGGTAGGGTTGTGGTAGGTGTTGGCAATAATGAAACACAGAAGGTTACAGTAAGGCGTAGGTTTAAGTTTGTGGTAAATGAAGACATTAATAAAACTCTCAGGAACTTTGCTGCTTCAGACACAATGGGGACAATTTTCAGGCACAGAAGTTCTCCCTGCCAGTCCAAGAGATCGCCTGAATGAATTAAAAATGGTATCTTGGGGCCTTGAACAACGTGGCGAGTTCCTTTTAAGCATCAAGTTTCTTATTAAAGGGCTAACCCGCCAAAAAAGTGAAAGTTCTGTCATCGTTCACACTCTTCACAAAAGACTTCTGAGTACGCTGAATACAATTTGAGATATGAAGAGTTTAGATGCAAAAACCTCTAAATGCCGTCTGAAATTTTCCTCTAAAATGAGCATTTTTTATCCGGCTCTTGTGTTTATGTTCAGTAATATCACTTTTATGGCAAAGAAAAAGTCCTTTTCCTGGTCTTTAAAGTGAAATATCTCAACATAAACAAAGGAGGCCGAGAAAAATCTTCATTTTCGGTGGAAATTTCAGACGGCACCTGAACTCTTTATATTTTAAATAATGTTGGCAACATCAGCCATTGGATTGCATTGTTTGTTTCTTTGTTTTGTCACTTTATAAGTATTCTCATGCTTGAAGTCAGTATTTATGAGCGGTGTTGGGCACGTTCCTTTCAAAGAGTAATTAGTTATAGTTACTACTCACAAATAGTAACTGAGTTACATAATTCTAAAAGTAACTAATTACCAGGGAAAGTAACTATTGCGTTACTTTAAAAAAATCTAATGACTATAAAATAAATATTAAAATAGTGTAGATTAGTGTACAATGTTTTATGTTGTTGTGGAACAATGTGAGAGACAACCATCAAATTTAACATATCATTATAAACATTAGAAAAATGGCAAAAGTAGTGCTTATAGTTTCAGTTTTCAAAAGCGAACTGGTTTTATTTGCCATCGTTCTAACTCCTGGTTGTTGGTGTGTGCGACTAACTGTGTGTGAGCTGCTGTATGAACACCCGCACTACTCTGCCTTTGATTGGCAAACGATGAAAATGTGCTCTGTCTGAGCCAATCATCAAGTTCTCAGTTACACCATGTTCACAGACACACCAATCATCATCACTGACTGATTATGTGTCCCGCCCCACCCCTAAACATAGACACACACACCCCAGATAACCCGGAAAAGAGGTTCTATGGCTGAGAGAGACACTGCTCGCATGAAAACCACTTCAGTGTTCTTAATTATAGTAACACACATTTTACTGTCAGATGCAGCGATGGTGTTGTAACAGGGGAAACAGTAATTCATTTGATTACTCATATAGGCCCACACGGAATCTGCACGTGCAGAATTCCTCAAAATTTCCGCAGATTTTTAGCCCATCATTAATTCTATTTAATTTACTTGAGTAAATGTGTGTAAATGTATATTTATTCAGTTTTTAAATTAATTTCAGTAATATTTTTGACTAATATAAAAATGTTCATCTGATTTATGTACAGTGCAGTTTGTACAGTAATATTTTCTGTCTTTTAATAGAGATATCATATGAGAGACTTGCTTTGTTTACCAAATAAGTGAATCTAATTTGATTTGCATCTTAATAATTAAATAAAAGTTTAAAAAGGTGTTATTTTTTTATTTTACATGTTAAGGTTTTAGTTCTGATACTCCAAAAATAATTCTGCCCAAATCTTGGCTAAATTTTTAGCAAAATTCTCCTCAGAAATAGCAAAAAACATCTGCAGATTCCGTCTGGCCCTACTTAAAAGTAGTAAGAAAGTATTTCTATCACTGTTCGTGAGAGGGGTCTGGATGCAGATTTGGTACAGTTGCAAGGTGAGCTGCATACACTGCTTTTAATGCGCACCCCCTTAGCCTACCCCGTCACTAGCTCCATTGAGTGCACTGTGTCTGACATTGCAAGTCTGAGACATGCAGTCTGCATCCAGATACTATTAGTATGAGCTTTGAATGTGAAAATACCTCTGTTACCTTTGCATATCAGCCCGTGCTAATTCTTCCCCCGGTCTTAACAAAACTCATTTTTCATGTTCATCCATATATTGTCAGTCAGCCTGGTCAAACAGCTCGTTCTACACTTCTGTCCTGCTGTTTGTTTTTAATCATGTAAGCAGCGCTGGTGAAGCAGCAGTCCAGCAGAGTGCCAGTGTCTCTGAGGCGCCGCATGCAGTGAGCCAAATGAATCAGTGTTTTAGAGAGCTCTCACTATGGCGGAGGGGTCAGCAAAGCTGGACTCAACTGGAACACCTGGACAAGATTGCTTTGGCTTCAGACTATGAATCACACAGAGTATGACTACACCATCAGAAATCAGCAGGGGGATCTGGGAAATGGAGACATGACCATCATCTTCATCACATGGTCTGAGCTGTCCTCAAATAACTCTCCTTAGGTCTCCATTCATAAAATGAATGAAACTCATTTCATCTTACTACATTCATTTTTACAGCGGCATTGTGCAACTGATGTTTTCCAATAATTAGTTGCTTAGGACATGTTTCAGGAATGCCTTTTTTCCCCCCCATATGATTTTGAATGTGATAATGAACACCCGCCGGTGACCTACACACACCTGCAGCTTCTCCACGATGGACGTCCAGCATTCTCTAGCCTCTGGCGCCTAGACTGCAGTTCTGCACAAGACGTTTGGACAGAAGAGAAATGATCATGCCCACCTGAGCCTGGTTTGTTTTGAGGGATTTTTTTCATTCACTTTCGTCAATTGGTGACTTGTTCCTCACCCCTGGCTTGCTTGGTTTGGGACTTGTGGAGCTGCGCATTGATGGATTTGCTCTTCAGTGTTTAGACTTTCAGCAGTAAAAATTAAACCACACTGAACTGAATTAAACTGAACTTCAACTCTGAAAACTGGACTCACACAGTTTCAATTTACTAGAACTTCTATGTTGAGCTGCTTTGACACAATCTACATTGTACAAGCGCTATAGAAATAAAGATGAATTGAATTGAAAAGTGATGTTTTGGATGTCAATAACTCACATGCCTGTAGACTGAACAACTTAATATAGAAGTGTAAGATGTCACCATTTCAACACCATCACACTTTTGTCATTACACAGTGGTATGATTAAAAAAAAATAACATTTTGGCACCCATTTTTAAAAGTTTACATTTTAAGGCATCCACAAAACTGGAGTACATGAATGGCTATATGTCAAAAAGAAGGTTTTTAGATTTTAGTTGAAGACTAGTATTGTGTAAACCCTTTGTATTTCTGGCATTTACGCGTCACCATCATGTCACTCCAAACCTGAATGGTTTGCTGCCTTCTGTGGAAGAATAGTATTTTTGAGTAGGTGTAGAAGAGTTTCGGTTACCATTGACTGGATTTAGTTTTTCTACAGCAGAGATCAAAGGAATCTAAAAGTGTTTGATTACCAATACTCTTCGAAATATCTCATCATACCAATGCTGTTTGACTTGCTTCTGGAGAACATAAAAGATATTGCTTTCCATAATATTGGTATCTTAAAAGTTTCAAAATCCCCCTCAGAAAAAATAAATTAATTTAAAAAAGTTTGACAATACCAAGATTCTTCTAAATGTGATTTGTGCATCCAATCCTCAGTGACTACATTTACATGGACATTAGTAATTGAATTATTTGCTTTAATCTGAATAAGACAATAATAAGATTAAGGTGTTTACATGAGTTGCTTTTTGAATGTTCCTTTCATGATCCCGTTTTACATGTTGTAGCTCATAATTTAATAACGTCATTGTGTTTCCACTCTATCCACATTTCCTCTGTAGTTTCATGTAATTTCGGGTGTGTCATTTTTAATTTAACTGCAGTTTGGCACTTTCACTTTCATTCAGGAACATTTCATGCTTGCCCCTGTGACAAACGAGATATTGGATGCGAGTTGGATGTGAGTTTTAATGAAATTTGATACCGCACGCCTTATGGGAGAAAAAACCCTCCACATTTCGCAATGTGTGTGTCTGTGATCCTTCACTGACTCGATAGGTGCAGAGAATAATTATACAGCAGTGTGTGTATAGACTATCCTATCGCAAATGCGGCAAAAATTCTACACAATGGTAATAGTTTGATTAAGGTGTTTACATGTTTCAACTGCACTTAAATATTGCGACTAAAATCGGCATACGCCACATGTCTTAATTCAATTACATCAAAAATGGCTGTTTACACGGCAGACTCTTAATCAGAGTATTGTCTTAATCGTATTAAAATCTGATTATTGGTGTCCATGTAAACATACTCACTGTCTTTGTGTGAAACAAAAAATAGATATTTTGAAAAATGTTGAAACTCAAAAAGTTTTAGTTTCAACAGAATTTCACAGACTTTCAAGGTTAGATGCCATTTTGAATTTAACCCAGATGAAAACAAGCTGTGAAGCATATACTTATAAAACGGTTTAGCGAAGCGTTAACTGGATGTTTTGTTTCATCATTTGGACAATTGCTGCATTCTTTAAAAATAGTGAACAGTCTGTTGAATGTTCTGCACTTTTAGATGTCAAAGTTTCATTTTCACCTCTACCCCAGGTAAGATCTATTGTGTATTTTTGTCCTTAATCTGTTAAAAAAAATACAGGGTTCAACACAATTCGTTCATGTTATCTTAACAGAAATGGATTCAGTTAACAAATTGAAGTGATTCGAACATAAAACAATTAAGTAGTCCCAAAAATATCCCCATAATTGTGTTGTTTAAGCTCATTTTACGCAAGTAGTTTGATTAAGCAACAAAATAATTGTTTTGAGTGTACAATACAAGTCAGTGGGAATGATTGCCTCCATTTTTCCAAATATCTTCTTATTTTTGTTCTGAAGAAGAACGTCATGCTGGTTTGAAATTGAGTAAATCTAGTTTTTGGGCGAAGCATCCCTTCAAAGCCCCACTTGACTGTAAATTACGATCTCATGGCTCTTTATCAAAATGTTTGCTGACATTCAGATTTATCGATGCTCGGTCTGCGATCCAGAGTGAGTTACACTACAGTGATCTGCTTTAAGCAGAATGAAATGAAACCGACTGATTGGCTTTACAGGCAGCAGGGTGATTAACTGTGTGAATGAACATAGAAGCTCGCTCTATTCTATCAGTTCTGGAACTGGAAATGTGGCATTGATTAGCGCAGACATCTGCTTATTGTACTGCTGTTGTCTGTTGGTGCTCCAGAACTCCTCCAGATGGAGGGCAGGCGCGGGTCACTGTGCTGCAAGGATCAGTGTTCAGCGGGGGGCAGCAGTTCACTTACACTTCTGCAGCTTTCCTGACTCATAGGCTGTTAGATCTAGATTATGGCATTGTTTATGCACAAGCAGATATTAGGCCTGTCACAATAATCAATATATCGACTTATCGCACAACATATGGACATGACCACAATCATTTTTGGTGATGCAATATATATTGCCCAGACATAACCAATTCTAGCAACATTTTAGCTGATTGCACAACGTCTCTATCTCTATCGGAGGTCTCAGTGTCGGTATGGTTAAAAAAAAAACACTATAATATTTACTATAAATTACTATAGTATATTTTCATGTGGGTGTCTAAAAGCTGAAAATAGATTTGGTAGCAGATATCGCAGCCTCTGTTAGTTTTTATCTTAAACTTTTTATTAACATTATTATTATAATTAATTATTATTACAATTACAATATAATTAATTATTATTATAATTTTTGTTACAATTATATGTTTAGGATATACTTTTTCACATTCTGACTCCAATATTAAATTGTTAAAATGACGATAATTAAATAAAATTTTCTTAAGAATAAATTATTATGTGTTCTTTGTGTACTTGCATTGTGATGATGTCATTTTGGCATTATATGAGTGGCATAAAATGGTCTTAAAATGACAGTGATATCGTTTATCGCAATATATTTTGGTGCAATATATCGTACAACAAAAAATAGATATCATGACAGGCCTAGAAGACCTAGTATATGAATGTATTCAATATATTGTGATAATGCTCATGCACACTGTTGATATCATGGCAACTTCAAAATATTGTGAATAACTATTTATTGTTGAAACATTTCATGTCGTTTAGGAATGTTCAGATTGTTGTATTCAGTGGTTGTTCATCAGCAGCAAATGATGAATTAATTTTCCAAGATTCACTTTTAAACAACATAAAGATGGCATGTTTATATGGCTCTGACATTGAAAAGTCAGAATATTTACAGCCATTTGTTAACTCTGTACAGTAAGGCTCCATTTGTTAACATCAGTTAATTTAACTAAAGTCAATGAAATGACAACTACAGCTAATATTTCTTAATCTTAGCTGATGTTCATTTGCAGTGAATTCCTAATGAAATACTCAAATCAAAAGTCATAATCTTTTTATTATTAACTAATGAAATGTCAAATATTTTTTAAAGAATATTAACATTATTAATAACTAATAAATCTGACCTTTTTTGATTGATTCGAACATTAACCAGTGAGACTTCACTGTGAAAATATCACCTACTTTTTCATCCTTTTGCAATGTACACTGTAAAAAAAAAACTCAATTTATTAAGTTAACTTATTCATTTTTACAAATTTAAGTGGATTGAACATAATTAAGTTGTCGGAAAAAAATCTAAAGAATTGTGTTGTTTCAACTGATTTTAAATAAGTAGTTTTTAGCAAAAAGCAAATGCAGGGTTCCACACAATTCATTCATGTTGTCCCAACACAAATCGATTAAGTTAACCTAACACTTTTAACAAATTTATGTGGATTGAACAAAAAAAGTTGTCCCAATGAAACCTCAAGAATTGTGTTGTTTCAGCTCATTTTAATTAAGTTGTTTGAACAAATAATAATAAAAAAAAAAAACTTTTTTTGAGTGTAATTTGTTTACATTGACCATGAATAGGGTGGCATAGTGGCACAGTGGTTGGTACCATCTCGCCTCACAGCAAGATCCGGTTCTTCCACAGTCCACAGACATTCATTAAGTGAATTGGATTAACTAACTTGGCTGTAATGTATGAGTGCGTGTGTGAATGTGAGAGTGTACGGGTGTTTCCCAGTACTGTGTTATAGTTGGCTGTTCATTCTGCTGTGGGGACCCCTAATGAATAAGGGTCTAAGCCAAAGGAGAATGAATGAATGAATGACCATGTATTTACATACATTTTTAGGAAATCATAAGTTTTTCTACAGCTCTGGTCAATATCGTGATCATACCATAAAAACTTCAGCAATTAATCGCAACATGAAAATTTGATCCTGACAGAAATCTATGCGTAAGAATCTGTGTATTGTAATGTCTGGACTGTAAATGTTTCTGTTGGAACGGTCAGTGTTCACGCATGGACCGTTTTGACGCAAAGATGTTTATTTAAAAGGCGAGAGCAAGATGAGGAAACGTCATGAAACTGATGACACGGGCAAACAGTGAATCATTTTTACTGACTGACATTTATAAGGGGTCTAAGGTTGTAACTCCACAAAAGCGAGGCAAATGAATTAAAACAGTTTTCCAAACCACAGTTTTGCAGTGTTTGTTTTCTTTCCATGCTTGCAGTACGATGACAAGCTTGCACATATGAATCAAAAATGAAAAATGACTATCGGCTTTTTAATTAAAAGCAAAGTCCTGACTGTATCTTGCTGTGTGTGTGTGTGTGTGTGTGTGTGTGTGTGTGTGTGTGTGTGTGTGTGTGTGTGTGACAGTTCAGAAGTCTCTGTAATATACAGGAAGCAGCTGCATGCGGGAATCTGTTGAATATTTGATCAGTTTTCTGTAGTGTTCAGAGGACAAAAACAGAAGGCCTAATGTTTAAAACATTAAAGCAAATGTTACCTTTAGTGCTTTTTAACCATTTATTTAATTTTTTATTCCCCTTGAAAATTGCAAATATTCAAGACTAAAGTAAATAATACCAGGACAGTGTTTATCAGTTCACTATAGTTAGTACTACAGTGCAATGCACTTTACTATATAGCAATGGTTCAAAAACACTATAGTATTTCATTCATTTTCCTTCAGCTTAGTCTCTTATTTATCAGGAGTCACCACAGCTGAATGAACCACCAACTATTACAGCATATGTTTTACACAGCGGATGCCCTTCCAGCTGCAACAAACACTTGGAAACACCCATACACTCTGACATTCACACACTGACTCATGCACTACTGCCAATTGGACTGTGGGGGAAACCCACGCAAAGAACATGCAAACTCTAGCCGGGACTTAAACCAGCAACCTTGTTGCTGTGGGGTGACAGTGCTAACCACTGAGCCAGTGTCACCACCACTATGTTAAGATGGTATCTTGAGAAAGCCAGCATACTGTTATACTACATAAACTTCTTCTTCGACTATTTTAAGAACGCATCTCCTCCTTGACCGTTCATACTACAACCACCAAACTAACTCCAAAACTCCAAACTATACTGAGTTAAGTTGCTATGTCTTTTCCAACTGATCCTACTTACGGTTTTCCGAAAACTGACCGGATTCGGAAAATTCGAAAAAGTCCCATTGACCAAACTTTATGACCTCATAACTTTGCGCCAGACTGTCATACAGACTTAAGGTTGAGCTCATTTAACTCTGACTACCAATCTGCCAATCACTGATGACCTTTTAACTTTCTAGCCACACCCTAGCAACCACTTACAGCCCCCTAGCAACTGTCCCATAGACTTCCATTATAAAAAACTGCCATTGACTTAACATTGGACATACTAACAACATCCCAATATATGCTAGCAATATACTAATTCATACTAGGAACATTCTGTATATGTAGTAAACTCTCTATGTCAACTGTTTCAAACTTCTTAAAAGCTTCTTCAATTACTTAAACTTTAATACTACTTCAAACTTATCAGACGAGGCTTTCTCAAGCCACCATAAAGTCTGAATTTTACTTTTCTAGTTTATTATTTATTACTTTTTTCGATGTGGGTTATGAGACAATGAGGCTAGATGTCTATGTAAGCAATAAAATAGAATGCATGTAGGTACTTAACACTTTGTTTGTTATACAGTATATTACACAAACAGACTTTTCTTCTCAAACTAGCTATTTTAATTCGCAGCTTCAAGCCAACAAACTCTTAACTGTGAGAAACAGATACAATTGTAAGAGAATTTTCTTTTTTTGCACAACCCACTCTCAAAGACACCTGCTCTGCATCTGAAAGGGCCCACTTCATTATGTGAGCGGTACAGGATATTGACATCATAGTATTCTTAATAACTGCGCATCTGATGAACATTACTGTCTCACAGAGGACGATTTGTCATTGGCAGTGAAGCAAACTGACATTGAAAACATGGTGGATGTATCCAAATTAAAGTAGATAAAAAAGGATTTCGGGCTACATGGGGCTCAGTGGATTAGCACTGTCACTTCACAGCAAGAAGATTGCTAGTTCGAGTCCCGGCTGGATCAGTTGACGTTTCTGTGTGGAGTTTGCATGTTCTCCCCGTGTTGGTTTCTTCCAGGTGCTCCAGTTTCCATCACAGTCCACAGACATGCGCTATAGGTGAATTGAATAAACTAAATTGGACGTAGTGTGTGTGTCTGAATGAGTGTTTATGGGTGTTTCCCAGTACTGGGTTGCAGCTGGAAAGGAATCCACTGCGTAAAACATATGCTGGATAAATTGGTGGTTCATTCCGCTGTGGTGACCCCAGATTAATAAAGGGACTAAGCCAAAAAGAAAATGAATGAATGACAGTAGTTCATTTCACATTACACACATGTAGCTTTAACATTTGGCCAATAATAAGCCACCATATTGCCAAAACTGCAAAGATTTACAAATGATCTAGAAATTGTATTGAATGCGTTAAAGATGTATAAGCAAACAATATACTTCAAGCAAACAATATAAAAATTATTTTTGTTTACAGGTTTACAATACATTTTATCTTAGGAAAGAGCCTTTATTAAATTGTCAGACTTCAGCTATGTTTACTTTTGAAAGTAATGTTTGGCCAACAGAAATTCATACTTCATCCTTTATTCAGACATAATATTATGTTGCTTTTTTCACATGTAGGTGTAGTGCTTTAACTGCAGTAATACAACAACAAAAAAACTGTATAAAATATTTTGTTGTGATTTTTTTTGTACACAAAAGTCCTGGTTGCAATAAATTTTTAAGCTTAAAATATTTAAGTCCATTGAACTTATATTACGTTAAACTGACTTGCATAACTTTTGTTAGTTATGCAAAAAATATTGAAAAATTATGTTAGAACATGATTAACTTAGTTTAATAAGCTACAATGACCTAAAAACATAAGCTGCCAGGACTAATTGATCACTGCATTTTTAGTGTAAATATGCTAAAAATGTCAGAAACTGTAAGAGTAAAAAACCTTCAACCAATATAATTTTGAGGGTTTATTTTAGCGTGTGGGGTCAAGGTCCCATACATCAGCAGTTTTGGCCACTACTGTATCTTGCAGTCTTGAAACCTCCTGAATCTTTCCACTGTTATTGCCAATGGAAAAAAGATAAAAGGCCACACAGCAAGGTGAATTCAGTATAAACCAGCCATAAAATAACCTATAAAAGGCTTCTCAGTAAAATACAAATAAACAAACATATTAATGAGCAGCTGCACAGGCCTCGATAAACGGCAATTAATAAATATCTATGTGAATATTAAAATGTAGGTTAAGCAAATGAACATTTATAGTTCACCAAACAAATGAAAAATCTGTCATCATTTACTCATCCTTGAATTTTCCAAACCAGGTTGTGTTTATTTATTCTGTTGAACACAAAAGACTGTTGAATGTTGAACAACCACTGGCTTCCATAGTCTTTTTTTCTACAATTGAAGTCAATGGTTACAGATTTCCAACATTCTTCAAAATATCTTCTTTTGTGTTCAACAGAACAAGGTGAGAAACATTAAGAACAATGTTAAAAAGTAACAGCAAATCGACAGGTAAACTAATTTATTTAATTTACCTTTGATTCAGATCATCAGTGGCATTGGTTTTATCCATTTGAATGAACATTCTATAGTTTTATTAGGCCTATAGACTATTTTAGTAGATCACATGACATTGCTGTCAATTGCACATTCACATTTTAAAGATAGTCGTCCTGGGACAGGTGCAGAGTCAGTCTTACTCAGCTTGTGTTAAAGACAGATTGTGTGACTCAGCAGAGTGTGTGTGTGTGTGTGTGTGTGGAGGTGAAGCTTCCGTTGGACATGTTTCTGAGCTCCGTAACACCCGAAGGAGGTGTAATATGATTGTTTCTGAGAAATGCTACAGATAAGGTCAAAAATACCCAGGCTCAGTAAAGTTTAGCCCCCCCTTTCCTCACCCTACATGTGTCTCATTCTCTGTTTCAGCCACAAGAACATCTGGCATCCCTCCCTCCATCGCTCACCTGTTTCTCAGGACCTTGAGCACCTATAAATGGCAGCTCTTGAGAGATGTTGGTGGTGTTTGAGCAGCTTGTCCATTTCCTGGACCGCAAAGACAGTTTGCTTAAGCTGCTTGATTTCTCAGACGATTGAGAAGCTCGCAACTTGCACCTCCTGCTTGTGCAGCACAACTAAAAGGTCACGCTGAACTCTCGTGAACATCCTATCACAGCATCATGGGAATATTTTTGCCAACAAATGGATGTCAAACCAATAGTTAACTGAACTTCTAATAAAAGCATGGTGATTTTTCTAAAAGTGTATCATTTTTAAAGTGTTTCTGACAAAGAGGCTGTGAAAAAAAAGACTATCATTGATGATTTGGGTCAAAGGTGAATTAAAGGTAAATCGATTTGCTGTTACTTTCTAATACTGTTCTTAAAGGGATAGTTCACTCTAAAATAAAACTAAATCTATCATCATTTACTTATTGTTCTTAAAGGGATAGTTCACCCTAAAATAAAACTAAATCTATCATCATTTACTTACACTGTTCTTAAAGGGATAGTTCACCCTAAAATAAAACTAAATCTATCATCATTTACTTATTGTTCTTAAAGGGATAGTTCACCCTAAAATAAAACTAAATCTATCATCATTTACTTACACTGTTCTTAAAGGGATAGTTCACCCTAAAATAAAACTAAATCTATCATCATTTACTTACACTGTTCTTAAAGGGATAGTTCACCCTAAAATAAAACTAAATCTATCATCATTTACTTACATTGTTCTTAAAGAGATAGTTCACCCTAAAATAAAACTAAATCTATCATCATTTACTTACACTGTTCTTAAAGGGATAGTTCACCCTAAAATAAAACTAAATCTATCATCATTTACTTACACTGTTCTTAAAGGGATAGTTCACCCTAAAATAAAACTAAATCTATCATCATTTACTTACATTGTTCTTAAAGAGATAGTTCACCCTAAAATAAAACTAAATCTATCATCATTTACTTACACTGTTCTTAAAGGGATAGTTCACCCTAAAATAAAACTAAATCTATCATCATTTACTTACATTGTTCTTAAAGGGATAGTTCACCCTAAAATAAAACAAAATCTATCATCATTTACTTACGCTGTTCTTAAAGGGATAGTTCACCCTAAAATAAAACTAAATCTATCATCATTTACTTACATTGTTCTTAAAGGGATAGTTCACCCTAAAATAAAACAAAATCTATCATCATTTACTTACGCTGTTCTTAAAGGGATAGTTCACCCTAAAATAAAACTAAATCTATCATCATTTACTTACACTGTTCTTAAAGGGATAGTTCACCCTAAAATAAAACTAAATCTATCATCATTTACTTGTTGTTCTTAAAGGGATAGTTCCCCCTAAAATAAAACTAAATCTATCATCATTTACTTACACTGTTCTTAAAGGGATAGTTCACCCTAAAATAAAACTAAATCTATCATCATTTACTTACATTGTTCTTAAAGAGATAGTTCACCCTAAAATAAAACAAAATCTATCATCATTTACTTACACTGTTCTTAAAGGGATAGTTCACCCTAAAATAAAACTAAATCTATCATCATTTACTTACACTGTTCTTAAAGGGATAGTTCACCCTAAAATAAAACTAAATCTATCATCATTTACTTATATTGTTCTTAAAGGGATAGTTCACCCTAAAATAAAACAAAATCTATCATCATTTACTTACGCTGTTCTTAAAGGGATAGTTCACCCTAAAATAAAACTAAATCTATCATCATTTACTTACACTGTTCTTAAAGGGATAGTTCACCCTAAAATAAAACTAAATCTATCATCATTTACTTGTTGTTCTTAAAGGGATAGTTCCCCCTAAAATAAAACTAAATCTATCATCATTTACTTATATTGTTCTTAAAGAGATAGTTCACCCCAAATTTAAAAAAGTAAATAAAAAAAATAAATAAAAATCAATCGGTCATCATTTACTTGCGCTGTTTGAATTTTAGTTTTTGTTGAACACAAAGGAAGATATTTTGAAGAATGTTGGAAACCTGGATTGAAATTTACAGTAGGAAAAACAAATATAATGGAAGTCAGTCGTTGCTCAACATTCTTCAGTCTCATCTTTTGTGTTCAACAGAACAAATAACTCAAGCTGGTTTGGAAAAGTCAAGGATGAGTAAATGATGACAGATTTTTCATTTGGTGAACTCTGCGTTTGATTGGTTAAAAACTACATTTCAATATCTAGTTCACTTAGATATTTTTTAATTGCTGTTTATCTGGGCCTTTGCAGCTGCTTATTAATATGTTTCTTGTTTGTTTGTACTTTACTGAGAAGCCTTTTATAGGTTATTTTATGGCTGGTTCATACTGAATTCAGCTTGCTGTGTGGCCTTTTATTTTTCTTCCATTGACAATAACAGGAGGTTTCAGGAGATTAAGACTGCAAGATACAGTAGAAAAAAAGTTAAAATCTATTCAGATTTTTAGTCTTTACATCAATAATATGCTAGCAACCAGTGTTGGGAATAATGCATCACAAGTAGCGCGAGTTTTCTTTTCTAAGACCAATCACGCATAACTTAAAACAATTAAGACATAATATTTGAGTTATTTTTTCTAAATGTAATGCAAGCTACTTTAGTTTAATTTCCTTTTTAAAAAATTGCTGAATTAAAATGAACCTAGTCATGTTGAATCACTCATTCGCTCATTGAGTACGTGAACGCGCTACACTCAGGAACAGCCAGAAACCAAGATGGTAAAGCCATTCCTGCGATAGAAGTATTCTTATTATTCTTTATACACATGAAAGAAAAGGGGGTTGTCTCAATGGATAGTGACTCCCATGTGTCAACTATGAGATGTAAAAATACAGGATACAGACTCAAGCCAAAATAAAGCGAAAGCATATTCTCTTAAACAGCTCTTGCAATTATATCACAATTTAGAGCAGCTCTTTAATGGTACTTTCACTTCTCATAGATAAATGTAAAATACTGGAGAAATCCGTAAAAAATACTTAAACAGGATGAGATCAGGATAGAATGATACAATACGAGAGAATCCTGGCAAAACCCGAGAGGGTTGACAGGTATGGTGACTTAACTAATAAGAGAAAAAGTATGATAGTAGCAAACACATTGATTCAAATATTCATTAATCTGTATATACAGCATGTATAGCCCTGGGGTCATGAAGTTTCAGAAGATAACATTATGCTAAACTATCATTTTGTGTGTGTTTTTAAAGGTAAATGAAGGCAATAGTGTGCATTGCTAATTTCAGAGCTCCTCTACCTAAATAAAAAAAACCCTGCAAATTCAGAAAGAGATCAAGCCTCAGCCATGTAAGAAAAACCCAAACTCAAGAGTAACAATGCATCATTTACCATAAAAAGTAAAGTAATGCTAACTAGTTACTTTACAGGAAATAACTTTCAATACTTTCAAAAGTAACTTTCCCCAACACTGCTGGCAACCTCAGCTGCCAGTTTTCTACTGTGCATTTTATGGATTCTCTTCTAACAGTGTGGGAAATGTACAAATTATAAAACTATTATATTCTGAAGTTTAGCTGGTCATGACAACAACAAACCAGCAGTGCAATTGATCATTTTGTGGGAATACAGCTACAGTATTTATTTAAGGTTTAGCAAAGGTTGATTAAAATAACATTTCTCTGTTGTTCTGCATTATAGCACTGTTTTTAGGATGATTAAAAGGACAGTCCTTAAAGGAATAGTTCACCCAGAGCATTAGCCCATATCTTATTCACCCTCATCTCAGTGTATGACTTTCTTCTTTCAGACAGACACTGTCAAAGTAGTTTTAAATGCTAATTTAAATGAATGCTGTTTGGTAGTTTTTTTGGCAGCATATGGTTTGCTGCCGATTGATGAGTTTTTGGAAGCTTAAATAAATAAAAAGCATTATACAGCATGGAAGAGAAAGGATCACATTTTAAAACTACTCCTACTGTTTTTGTCTGGACGAAGAAAGTCTTATACACAGACACTTGTACATAGGTGAGTAAATTGTGAGATGTATTTTTAATTTTTGGGTGAACTACACTGAGATGTTGTATGTCTAAGAGAAAATGATTAAATTGGCCAATCAAAATCAAAGCAGGCGGGGCTTACGGTTCACAGAATCAAAACGAAGATTGTAGACCAATCAGTTTAACCTCACAAGAGCAAGGTCAAATTGATAACAAAATATTTCATATTTAGCTATTCCTTTTTTGATAGAACATCTAGTAATGCACTACAATGTTCCTCATATGCACAAATATGATATCATGAGTCATGACATTGTGTTTTGACAGAATTAGACATTAATAAAGACTGCATGCAAATGTTAAAATACAATTTGGAGTTTAAATGGTTACTTTCATACTAGAATTAGATCTACAATTTATTTTCCACTCTATTCCTTTATACTTTGTAGTATAAAAAAAAAAAAAAAAAAAAAAGCAACTATTTTTTTTTGAAAGTGAGATTTAAAGCTAAATAAATGAGCTTTTTATTGATATTTGGTTTGTTAGGATTGGACAATGTTTGGCAAAGATTCGACTACTTGAATATCTGGAATCTGGGAGTTAAAAAAATAAAAGATATAGAGAAATTAACTAAATTTGTTAAAATTTAAAGGTTATTAGCAATGCCAAAATCTGAAAAGTAATTTTTATATATTTACAATAGGAAATTTACAAAAACATCTTCATGGACCCTTACTTCTTTACTATTCTGAAGATTTTGGAGAAAAAAAAAAAAAAAAAAAAAAAAAAAAAAAAGTTATGAAACCTCCCACGAAAAACAAAATAAATAAAATAAAGTAGAATTATGAAACTTCCCACAAAAATAAATAAATAAAAAATTAAGAAGTAGAATTATGAAACTTCCCACAAATATACTCAAAAAATAAACTGGTCTTGTGGTCCAGGGTTACATATGGACAAACACATGCACACACTTCCATTATAGTAAAAGAGTAGCAACTTTGGTTTATTGGTTAAATACGATTAAACTACAGTTAATTTTGTCACCATGGTTTTACTAGATCTACCAAAAAAAAAAAAAAAAAAAAAAAAAACGTAAACTGTGTGACTAAAACCTAGTAAAAGCTGACCATTTAAAGCAGAGAACTTTCTCTTAGCCGCATGCCTCTTATAAATGATTGGACTGGAGAGAATGGAGAGGGAGGATTCTCTAGATATTGTGCGGTACTGCTGTAAAGATTGTGCTGTGTGCTGTGCTTTCATTGTTTCCCTCTACATGTTTCTATCAGCACTGTTCCAGAAATCCGACATTGTTGGCCAGTCACTTTCTTTCATTATTGTTCCCCCAGTGGCCTCCAGTGACCGAGAGCAGTAGGACTTCTGTGCGAACATGCACTGTCCTCACCCTCATACACTTACATGTACCTTTCATTTAACAGTGTGGGATATGGGGGAGTTCCAGATGATCCCAAATGAATTGTAAAACTTCAACATTTTGTTAACAGGCACAATTAAAAAGTAACCACAGAAATGCATCTAACAGGATTCCACTATCCATATTTTTTTTAAAAGGAATCACAGCCAAGAAATTTGTCTTGGGGGCAAATACACAGTAAAATACAATTAACTGACTTTACTGAAATCAGCTTAACATTCATTCGATTTCTTTGGCTCAGTCCCTTATTTATCAGGGGACGCCACAGCGGAATGAACGGTCAACTATTCCAACATATGCTTAACTCCGCCAATGCCCTTCCCAGTATAGTGGTTAGCAGCTGGAAGCATCCATACAATCTAGCATTCACACACACACACACACACACACACACACACACTACGGCCAATTCCGTAGTACACTTATTTCAATTTCTGGGCACCCAAAGGAAGAACATGCAAACTCCACCCAGAAAGGCCAACTGGTCCAGCCAGGACTTGAACCAGCAACCTCCTTGCTGTGAGGCGAAAGTGCTAATCACTGAGCCACCATGCCACCCATCAGCTTAACAGTTCCTAGTTAAAACTAGATTAATAAATTCCTAGTAAAAGTTAGTGATCTTTAACTTTCAGAACAATTTATAGTGTTTATTTTAAATAAAAATCTACTGTTAGAAATGTACAAGTTATTATAAATCATCAATATACAAGTTAACACAATTTTAAAATAAACATTGGGTTTTGGCCATTCATTTACATGACTGTGGTATTTTGGGGGCCTGAAAATGTAAACAGATACCGGTTTGGAAACAGGTCTCGAACACAATTTTGAAAAATGATCATTTTCAGCTTCCCCAAAATTCAATAAGCAGGTATGTTGAGTTTATGTAACAATTGCAGGTCAGGCACGCATATGGCACTTTAAAAGGCGTTTTTTCAGATCATTGCGAACAAGGTTTGATTCATTAACACGATTGTTTGTTTTGTTAATCTCCATGTAAATACATGCCTATTCACCTATAATTTGCACTGAAAACTGGAGTGCTTCCAGTTGAAAAATACAGCTTTATCAAATCACCAACATGAATATGTAATTCAATGTGGTTACATTTTCATTATTATTAATTCTTTTTTTTTCTCTATTGAGAATTTTTTAAATTGGCAAGCATGAAAAGTTCAGAAAAAAAAGACATGTAGTAGAGCATACTAGTGCATTTAAATTAATGAATTTTCTACAAGATTTATTTATATTAAAATAGCAAATCTAATACACAAGCAATAGGTGAGCAAAGGTTTGGATTTTTAGCCCAGTGTGACTGATATAGATCAGGACTATCTATATCAGGCCCAGTGAGCAGAGACTGCTGATTCATACTTGTGCTTTTAAGGGCAGTGGAGCAGCACAGCAGAGATGAACACCACAGGGGCCAGAGAACCCTTGAGAATAAACACCTCACTGAACACTGATCATTTCAACACTTCAAACCATCGGTCTTCATTACAAAAATAAAATAAATAAAAACCACACTGCAATAAAAGCATCCGTCTATCTCCACAATCAAATCTACAGAACAACAGTTTAGTATTAGTAAAAGAACACGCTTCAGAAGAAATATGTATAGAAAATAACTTACTTTATTATTTCAAAGAAAACAGCATGAAAAAGAATGGGCTTTCAATACTTTATTTTTCCCCTTGATACACATTTTCCTTATTTCTCAATTCCATCCAAAGGAAAAATTATAGTGAGGTAAAAAGTGCTGAGAAACAAAATGGCATAAATGAATCGACATCATAGATCACCACGCTGGCAGTAAGCCAACATAAGGATTTCAAAACAATAGTGCGACTTATTCCATTTGTCTTTTCTTTTTTTTTTTTTTAAACTCACAATCATTAGCATCCTCAGACAAACAAGACAAATGATCACAAAAATAAACAAGATCTGCTGAAATCCACAACTCTTCTTGCAACGTTGCTAAAGGGCTTCAAAAAGGCCTCAATCATCAAGACTTGCACTTTAGACAAGCATGTTCAAATTCAATAAACATTCCACACACACAACTGGGTTACAAAAGCTCCAACACATTTGTGTTCTCAAAGGCTAACACGCAGGAATCTGGAATTACAGCTGACATAATTTATTAAAAAAAAAAAAAGGGGACAAAAGAAAATGGAGAACTCAAAAAGAATGCTTTCCTATTTTCAAACACTCCCTGAAACGCACTTCATACAGACTTCAAACAGGAAATCAGCCAAGCCTCATCACATCAGGCCTCATCTATATTAAGCGCATCTGGACAAGATTAATAATAAAAATAGTCAGGTTTATTTGCTCAATTACAAAATACTAACAAATCAAAAATGAAAAGGGGCAAAAAAAAAAAAAAAAAAAAAACAGGCCAAAAAGGTAAGAGCAACTCTAATGGGCAAATATACAGATGAATACTCTGAGTATTTCCTGGTGATCTGATGTTATGCACATCAAAAAATCTCATTAACAATGCATTTTACACGTCAAGTAGTTTGTAGAACAAATTCTGTGACACGGTAGCCCTTCATGTCCCCCAGACACACACAACCTTACAGCTTGTGTGCTCACAGGGCTTTGGAGTATGACAAGGCCTGTAAAGTGCATTTATTGACATGGGTATTTCAACAATTTAGCCTTTTGAGAATGCAGTGCACAGTAATTGCTTTGATTAGGAGGGTGACGTAGAGAAGACGTGAAAAATGACAACAGCTGGAATGACTGGAACACTACACATGGGGGAGGAGGACGACGAAAAAAAAAAAAAAAAAAAAAAAAAAAAAAGTGTAACTTTTCAGATTCAATTCATCACCCTTGTTAAATCGACTGTAGAAAGTTAATGGTGCCAAACTGTTCTGAAACCAGACAGGATTGAGCTACAAGGTCTTTAGATGCTTTCATGAATTCTAAGCAAAGCTCAAATGGATGTCGACAAAAAAAAATAAAATAAAAGGCACATATGTGCTCATGTTGCTGGTTTAAACATTGGTCCACAGTCCTAAAATACACAGCAAGACAGGTATGGGAGGCCGAGAGGGAGGGGGAGAAGAAGAAAAAAAAAAAAAAAAAAACTAACCTAAACTGACGTAGGAGTAAAAATCCATTCCGGCTCGTGCGCTTTAGGGTGTGAACCAGTAAGAGGGAGGCTGTGTGACCCTAGAAGTCTGTGAGGGCAGATAACAGAAGGAACGTGGCTCTCATAGTTATCTGGTGCATATAGGCTTGTACAAGCTGAAGCAGGAGGAGCTGTAGCGCGTGAGCAGAGGAAACCTGAGGGGCAGGGGGGCAGCTGTCGGCCATTACGTAAGAGTAGCTAGCAGAGTAATAGACTTCTCTGAATGGGCCGATGTCGAAAGAGGATCTACACGTGTGCATTATGGGGAAAGGGTGGGTGGATCGAAGACAGACAGACAAGAATAGGCAATCACAAATTAATACGGTCTTATGCACAAAATAACCCAGCTGATAAATGCGCTGTTCCTTAAAGCCTTCACATCAAATTCACAGACAAACGGACCAAGAGAGGAGACACTAAAACCCAATCAAGAAGAACCGCAAGTTCAGCAACATCAATTAGATCCAAAACTGGAATGGAATCCACTCTGGCATGCTTTTACGTCCATTTGAATGAGCACGGGTATGTCTGTAACTCCTCCCAGACCTCAATTACCAGAAAAGGCTGCGTGACATACCATCGATCACTTCTCATGTACAGTGACGCTAGTCAGAAGCACAGGACAGACAGTCGGCTCACTAGAAATTCCACCCCACATGCTGTCCATTCAAGGCACATCCTGAGAGCTGCAGGAAGGGATAATTTTAGAGCGTTGTGACACCATTTGGCTTGGCAATGCTGTTAGCTGGAGGTCTCGTTACATATAGCAGTGCTAAGTCTGCTAATGGCCGCAAAAAGCTCAGGAGGACAGATCGTCAAACAGATGATCCTTGTATGGACAAGCATGATCTCTTCCAACATGAACACAATGTTAATGAGGAGAGGAAAGTTTAACTAGTAGACTCACGTAATCTGAATCATTAAATGGACTTGTTTCTGCTCCTGCTGCATTATGGGAAAAAAAGGAACTTTTCGTACACGCTGCAGCCAATTTTGATTTCAGTCTCCTCACTGATGTAACTTCCAAGACTGAACATCCTGACAAATTGAACAATTTCTCCAAAACGCATCCACACAGCAAACTGAAGCACATCGTTTTGAATACTTTAACATGGTTCAGCTCACATTTCTATTAATGGAAACGAAAAGAATTTAGCTGCCCACCAGTGTACCAAAAAAAACAAACAAAAGCTCCTGATAACGCGAGTCCTAGAACACCAAATTCACCTGTGCTCACATTTTTCATATATTTTTCCTTTCAAACATTTTTTTGTATTTTTTTTCTCCAAATTTCTAAGAACATTATTATATTTTTTTGGCATTTATATTTTGTAACACACAGGAAATATATAAATTTGTCCCAATACGCTTTACTTTTGGGGTTAGAATCTATTAAGGCACTTTGGGAATTTGTTTCTCTTCAATATGCAAAATAAATCTCTCAGATAAGGGACAGATGAGAGCAACAAACAAATCTGAAACTTCATATTAAAGTAAAAAAAATAATAATAATATCATTCAAATCACTAAAATATATCACTTTGAATTAGAAATGTCTTGGCACCTCTGCAGAGAAGGAATTAAAAATAGAAAAAAAAAAGAAAAGAAAAAAAAAACCTTTGATATTTTAAACATCCTTTATGTCTACAGAAGGAAACTTCCCTTATGACCAGTTATCTGGCGTTCTGACCAACTGATGGATTTAGTCTTCAAATAAGCATCCTTTGTGTCTTAGTTACAAGGCAACCAAGTTGGAATGGACTGGTTACAAGAGGCCACATAGTAGTTGTTGAAGTTCAGATCTTTGACATACGGAGCCGGCTGGTAGTAGCAGGTGACGCTGGACACATCAGGTATAGCGTTCTGCTCGGCGAGCACCCTGAACGCCGTCAGCGAGATGAGGTTCAGCGTCTGCCGTCTCTCGTGCCCCATGAGACACACAGTGCTCTCGTTCACCACCCGCCGCAGGATCATGAGGTAGTTGTACTTATTCTTCTCCTCACCAATGAAGTGGCTTTGAAGATAAGCCTCCAGTTTGCGCTGTTGTTCAACAATGTCGGGAAAGTCAATGAAGAAACGGGAGCACATGTAGCGTTCCAGAGCCTTAAATTCATCTGGATCTGTAGGCTTGAATTCTCTCACCAGGAGGTTGCAGTATTTGAGCAAACCACCACCACGGATTTCCTCTGGGCGTTTGGTGGCAATGGTCTTTTCCCTGAGGTGTTTCAGAGCCTCGTCAAAGTCACCAAACATGCTCTCCCCGACCACCGTAGGGTGGAAGTGCTGAGACATGGCGTTTTCTGACAAGTCATAGTATGACAGCACAGAGTCCAAAATAATCTGGAAGGAGTCCACACTGAACTCAAACTGTCTCCGGATCGAGTCCACAAACTTTAGTTCTACATTGCGGCCATTGTTGTTGGACAGCGAGATGAGGGACCAGCGGTCCTGCTCGGTGTAAACTTTGACCAGTTTCTGTACATAGGCCTCTTTCAGGGTCATCGGGGTGATCTTCTCCTTATTCACACCCTCTGGTAGAAAGTCCAACAAAGTGCTCAAGACCACATCTTTGATGAGCTGGAACTCCTCTTCCCGAGGAAGGTCTACCCTGAAGATGACGTCCAGGTCTTTGCAGCTCCAGCCAATGTCCTTAACCAGCACATGGCTGGCCGTGGAGCCATTCAGACGCACATCTTTAACCATAATGCCTCTCAGCTCCAACCGGTTTCTCACCATCTGTACAATATCCTTCAGCCGGACCTCGAGGGTGGGAAAGTTGCCACGTCCGTGAACCGGCACGGCCTCTGTCAGCACATCGTTCAAGCGGCTCACTTGCTCCCAGGTAAGCACACTTTGTGACTTACTTTCACTGCTGGATGAGGTTGAGGCTGAGGCCATGTTTGCCATCTATGCAGTTTCCTGAGATAAAATACAAGGGCAAAAAATAATTCACTGAGTCTATTTACAAAAAGAAAGAAAAAAGTTAAATAAATTAAAAGATTTACATTTTAATATCTAGTTGGAATAATGAGCCTGAAACTAAATGAAACGTACAGTACATAAGGAACATAGACACACAGTCCAACAGGTTCCCTGCTCTCATAAAACAGAAAAGCTAACACTGGTTCTCAGGCTTTCCAGAAGGCCAAACAAACTCCAAACAGAAACTGAAGCATCTACAGGGTGACACTCAGCTGCTGCTCAATTAATTCAATCACATTTTAAAAAAAAATAATAATAATAAAAAAAAATAATAAAAACAACACACAGAGATAAGAAACTCACAGACAGATAAATAAATTTAAATTCACAAATTAAACGTTATAAACATAAGATTATTATTTTGAAAAAGGAGGCTGTCAACTATACAAATCAAATAATAATAAAGGTTTGATAATAAACAGTCTTTTTTTAGTTTCCATTGAAAAGTACTCAATCACATTAGGAATAGGTTAGAAAAAGCTAATTTATTCGCATTTGTTTTATTTTTTTAATCATACATTATTTTTTTTTTAATCGTATAATAATTTTGAACTTGTTCCAAACTTGGATAAAAATAAGACAAGACACCTCAGCACACATACTCACAACAGTGAACTTTAACTCAAGCAGTCAGTGGAAGTAAATAAAAACAGACGCTTAATATCTTAAGTACAATCCATCTAACGTTAGTCGAACAAACGATTGAGGTAAAGTTGGTTATATATTAGCTCATCCGTTCGCTGACAGCTTCATATATTGTTCATTTGCTGCTATTATGATTTCACCATTCATAATTAGCAATAAATACTTTTCTGAAATTGTATTATTGAGGAGAAAGTCTGAATGTGTGAAAATAAAACCAACTTTACCTGAAACAAACAAACGAACTATCGCAGCATGGCGTATAAAAGTAAAAGCAGAGTTTGAAACAAAGTGCACGTGAGTTATCGAAAGAGTCACAGTAAGCGTCCAGGACAAACACACCAAAAACTACTAATGAATTTCATTGGAAAAGCAAACTTTGAAGGAAACCTCGCGACTGCATCCAAACCACAGACTTAACTCGCTTATATCGAGAAATACTCTTGAAATAAATTCAACCTACTGTTCTCGAGAAATCCACCTGAAGTGCTCAGCAACGTGGTTGGCACAAAGTAGTGGACGTCAAATAAGGTTTAGCAGCAGCACCTCCATCCATCTGTTCACTCGTCAAACGCCAGAGCTTTACTTCTGAAGACACACACATGCGCGCTCTCTTATAACTGCGTACAAAGCAGGCTGATCATCTGCACTTCCACCGCGCACTATTTCCCCCCAAGCCATGCACGTGGAGCACACACGACATATTAGTTTTGTTTCATTCATTAAATCTTAACTAATCCCTCTGCATTGCACTTACCCGAACTCCAACGTCAAGCTCCGTAGTACAAGACATTTATGAACTGAGGCTCCATGAGGAATTCAAAAACATACGGCGTGATATTTGCTAGTATCAATGCGCCAGGAGAAGCCTGTGATTGGCTGAATAGGTTTTTATGTTGCCAGGCGACCACAGGCACATGTCGACCATCTGACGTCCAGAGAGGTAATGAAATCAGTTGAACAATTCAAATTTCATTCGGGTAATTAAATTTTTTTATTAATATTCTTTAATCTATTTATCTATTTTTAGCCCAGACAACTGTTTGCACTTTGATTGTAGACTGTCAATAGACTTTCTTTATATTTGGTTATGTTTCTTAAGATATACTTTATATATACTTTATACGCAACTAGAGTATAGGGAACATTCTACCAGAAACGTACATTATCTGTATCTGAACTAAAAACATAAATACAGTGAATCAAATTATTTCATCCAAAAAAAAATGTCTAAAATGGACTGATGGTGGATTTCTGTGAGTTGTTCTGTAAAGGAATATGTCATTTATTCGGTTCTCAGATTTTTTTCTTTATTAAAAACATACTCTGTCATTGTCCTTGTCCTCAGCCCAACTGAACCTAGAGCTTTAATAGTTTTTAGAAATAAAGAGATAATAGAAATTAGAAATAAATTCTACAAATAAATACTACAAATGGGTGATGCAGTGGCACAGTAGGTAGTTCTGTCGCCTTACAGCAAGAAAGTCGCTGATTCAAGCCTCGGCTAGGTCAGTTGACGTTTCTGTGTGGAGTTTGCATGTTCTCTCTGCATCCGCGTGGGTTTCCTCCGGGTGCTCCGGTTTCCCCCACAGTCTAAAGACATGCGGTACAGGTGAATTGGGTAGGCCGTAGTGTGAATTGGGTTGTCCTTAGTGTATGTGTGTGTGAATGGGTGTGTATGTATTTCCCAGAGATGGGTTGCAGCTGGAAGCTGCTGCATAAAACAGATGCTGGATAAGTTGTTGGTTTGTTCCGCTGTGGCGACCCCAGATTAATAAAGGGACTAAGCCGAAAAATGAATGAATACTACAAATATATAATACAAATAAATGTGCAATCATCCACAAGTTCCTGTCAGTCCTGTCACATTGGCATTAAATTTAACATAAAATGTGTGCAATACACCTTTAAGGCTACTCAGAAGTGACATTATTTGATGCAGGAGAAGCTGACAGTGTTTTTAATAGTTCTTGGATCTCTTTACCTGCTTGCATAGGTTTTTGGAATAATCTCAATCAAAATCATTCATGTTTGCTACCCAATAATAACCAAATTAGCTAAATTTAATAATTATATTTCCCCTAAATGCTCATTTTGGACTCAATATGATGAAACACTAAATCATTTATTTTGGGAGTGCACTTACTGTCAAGTGTTTCGGGTGATTTTTCCAATTTCATAAAAAAAAAAAACTCAAATTTTTGTATTTCCCCAAAAACTGTATTCTTTGTTTGCCCTCTGGATGTAGATCTTTCTCATTGTACATTTATTATTAATTTAGTGCTTTTTTTTGGCAAAATTTTACATTCATAAATGTAAATTCTCAAAGAAACATTCTTACTCTTTATTTTCAGAAGGGACTTTGATTTATTTGTGAACTCTTTAAAAGACTCTAACAATTATATTGCATGTAAAACTCTTTCTTGGTGTAAATCATTTAAACTTGTTCAGATTGCTGGAATTTTATTTATGTAACCCTTTTCGCCTCTTTGTTCATATTGAATCTTTGTAATGTTCTTTCTTGCATAATAATAATAATAATAATAATATTAATAATAATAATTAAAAAAAGAAGCTAACAGTGACCAAGGATGCGTTCTATCATTGAATTGTATGACTTTATGCTTGTCTTGTATAATTTTTTTCAAGGATGACAAGCTTAACGGTCAGGTTCTGTCACATTTTTTATAAGTGAAAATGTACGCTTTTCGTAGAATGTCCCATACTTAACGTTACAATATAATAATTTATTTAGCTTTTTTATTTTATAATATTTAAACTTCAGCTTCTCTATTTTGTCAAAATATACAATGGTTAAAATAACTATGTGCATAAACTTTAAAATCAATTTAATCTTGAAATTTAAAGCTGAATTTGTTCTATTGTGTTTTATTATTAAATAATATTGGTTCATATCAGTCCTGAAAACATTGTTTAGCAAATATAAAGTAAAAACTAAAAAATAACATGTTTTGTAAGAATATAAATGTCCATATTGTCATATTTGATCCATTTAACATGTCCTCGATTAAGTTTTTTATAATTATTATGGCTTCAATAAAAATTTCCAGCAGCATAACTCCTTCATTATATTGATAATAATCTGACTATTTTGTAATAACAATAAAAACGAGTTCTGATCACTGATGACTGAAGTAATGATGGTGAGAATTCAGCTTTCAATTACAGGAATAAATTGCATAAATTGTATGTATATATCAACGTAAGCATGTATTACTGTAGGACTAACTGAACCCTACTTTCACACAGAACTGTTGATATCAGTTCAGTTCAGTCATTATCTGTAACAATTTATGAATCTCGGAAGCTGTGAAAAGCTCTTCAAAAATCATCCTGACCATGTATTTACAATATTGTGAGAACATTTTTTTTTTAAATGTGGCCTTCAAAACAGCCTCCGCATATACAAATGCCCTTTTGTAAGCTGCATCTTCCATAACTGAGAAAAACACACTTTAATTAATATTTTTGAAAAGCAAGCAATCATTGCACACAAACACACACACATACACACTATAAAATGTATGGTTATCTTTATGTAGATTTCCCATGCATATGATTTTTTATATTGTATAAACTTAAAAATTGTATATATTTTTATTTGTACAAACCCTAAACCCAGCACTTAATACCTAATTCTGTGTGATTTATGAGCTGTTTCCTCATTAGGACCAAAAAGAAATAATAAAAAATCCCCACAAGCTCAAAATGTACGTTTGTTGCTATACTATAAGACCAAACCAGGCTGAGGTGAGAGTCAGCGTTTGAGTTAGTAAAGCAAGAGTGTAAGTGATAGCACTGGGGAAACCCTATAGAAAAGCAGGACATTCAGCTTCTGAGGAAATGAACAGAGCTAGTGCAGCCTCCAGTGGAAATATGAGGGAGGGATATTCCTTCTACATCTTTTCTTACAGACAGCGAGGGTATGAATGACATGAGTAACCGAAACCGGAAATGATTTCATCAGAAAACTCCAGTTGTGTTTGCTGAGTCTGAATGTGCGTTTTCCTGAATGAGAGAGAACTTGTGAGTAGAGACCGAGAGAGAATTAGAAACTGGATCTGAGGGACTGTTCTGACAGTTTTGTGTTAATCTAACATGACGTCAATGGTGAGGACTTGCAATTAATTATGTTAGATAAGAAAAAAACCCGCTAACTAACAATGGACTCATACAACTGACATTTATGATGAGAGAATCATTCTGAAACTGATTTATAAACACACACAGCAATGAAAAGATACTTGCACCTATTGATTAAATATCTTAACAGTTTTATAGCGTATTTTTTATGTCATAATTCATCAGATGTGCTTGTAAACACACAATTTTGAATGAGCGGCTTCCAAACAGGATAATGCAGTTGCTTTTTAAAGTGAGAATAAAAAGTTAAAGTCATCTGGGTTATCATTACCACCCAGACTAGTTAGCAAACTGTGGAAAACTAGACCCCAATAAAAAAAAGAGAAACTTTTTAAAGAAAGTTGAAAGAGAACGACTCTAGGTGATTTAAAGGTACAGTATAGACCAGTGGTAGGGAACCTATGGCTCTCGAGCCACATGTGGCTCTTCAGCCTTACTTCAATATTATTTTACCATTTAAATAACTAGAACCATCACTAAAAAATCAGTTTCTTATTGAAAATACAATTACAATCCCCTTTTAAATTGTAATTTTATACAGCACAATGAATAAGAACTCAGTTAACAATAAAAGAATGTTTCGACCAATGTGCGTTTGTAGCAACATGGATAAACTTGAATTGCGACACCAATAAAGGGCAAACAACTTACATTTCTATGGTAACTTAAATTCAAACAACATTCATGAGTGGTGATGGTGAAAAATACTATAAATTGTTCTTTCTTCATTCATGGACTTGCTCAACATGTGATGCTTCATATTTTTTTATTTTTGAGTTGTGCATGGACATAAATTAAGGTTTTGTTTAAACCTGTATTATTTATAGTAATGTATTATTATACAAATAATAATAATATAGTATTAGTAGTAATACTATAATAATTTTTAGTAATGTATAGTAATACAGTAGCAAATGCATTTTTAAAAAGGCTTTTTGAGATATATATACACATCCAAATGGCTCTTTACAAAAATACATTTGCTAAAAAAAATCAGAAATGGCTCTTTGCTGAAAAAAAGTTCCCGACCCCTGGTATAGACAGTACACTACCTGACAAAAGTCTTGTCACTTATTTAATTTTTAGGAACAACAATTAATAACTTGACTTCTAGTTGATCATTTGGTATCAGAATTGGCTTAAATGAAAGGCAAAGGCCTCTAGATTACGCTTAATTTCATTCATTCATTCATTTTCTTTTCAGCTTAGTCCCTTTATTAATCCGGGGTTGCCACAGCGGAATGAACCGCCAACTTATCTAGCATGTTTTACTGTGGGGGAAACTGGAGCACCCGGAGGAAACCCACGCGAACGCAGGGAGAACATGCAAACTCCACACAGAAACGCCAACTGACCCAGCCGAGGCTCGAACCAACGACCTTCTTGCTGTGAGGCAATAGTGCTACCTACTGCGGCACTGTGTCGCCTATGCTTAATTTACCAAAATAAATATAATCATGCCTTAATTTTTAATTATTTATTTAGGACAGTAAGGTCTGACTTTGCTGAGACAAAAGTCTTGTCACTTAACAGAAATAATGTACAGTATAGAATATAAAGTCATGGTGCAGTGGAAGAAGAATTAATATTGTGTATGACTCCCATGAGCTTGGAGGACTGCATCCATACATCTCTGCAATCACTCAAATAACTTATTAATAAAGTCACCTGGAATGGCAAAGAAAGCGTTCTTGCAGGACTCCCAGAGTTCAAGATTCTTTGGATTCATCTTCAATGCCTCCTCCATTTTACCCCAGACATGCTCAATAATGTTCATGACTGGTGACAGGGCTGGCCAATCCTGGAGCACCTTGACCTTCTTTGCTTTCAGGAACTTTGATGTGGTGGCTGGAGTATGAGGAGTGCTATCCATGTTGAAGAATTTGCCCTCTCCTTGGGTTTGTAATGTAATGAGCAGCACGAATGTCTTGATACCTCAGGCTGTTGATGTTGCCATTCACTCTGAAGATCTCTTGCACGCCCCCATACTGACTGTAACCCCATACCATGATTTTTCCTTCACCAAACTTGATGGATTTTTGTGAGAATCTTTGGTTCATGCGGGTTCCAACAGGTCTTCTGCAGTATTTGTGATGATTGGGATGCAGTTCAACAGATTATTCATCAGAAAAATCTTTACCAAATGATCAACTAGAAGTCAAGTTATTATTTTTTGCTCTTACAACTGGGATCAATGACAAGACTTTTCTGAGGTAGTGTACAGTTTCACCAGGGTTTTTCAAAACATTAAGAATAGCAAAGACGGTATTATTGATTTGGGGTCCCTAAGCAATTCCAGCCAAGGGGCCCAAGAGTCCTAAAATGCACTCTGTACTTTTATTTATTTTACATTTATTTATTTATATCAGTGTTTTTCTCTCTCCTTTTCAACATTTTATCTTAATGCAATCTCTACATTATAAAGGGTTTATTTCCATAACCTTCTATAGGGCTTAGTGTCCACATAGGTGGACAGTACATTTTAGCTCTTAAGTGGCTATTTAAAATACTTTGAAGGTTTTATATTTGGTACAGACATACAGTGTCATCCGGCAACTGTTTTGCAGCACATGAAATGTCCCAAATCCTATTTTTAACTGTCCAAAATGGGGGGGGGGGGGGGGGGGGGGGGGGGGGGGGGGGAATATTGTTTTTACTCTCTGATAGTCAAAGCAAGTAAAAAAAATTCTCTGTTAAAGTGTTAAAGTGTTTTATGTAAATTCGGACCACGAGTGACATCATTTTTCTCTAAAAGTACATCATATCAAAAGATGATACTTAGGTTTTATTCTAATTAGGTTCTAATAAGCCTAAATAGCAAAGAGAAATAAAAAAAGCATGTAAAAAACACCTTGGGCCTTAAGAGGTTAAAATTAATCCACAACTAAAAATAATAAATAAGCTATTTAGTTTTTAAAACTAAATCTTTACCTGATTTGACTGCTGGACTGCTCCATGGGCCAAATTTGTGTAGATGCAATAATTAATGTTAAGATTTTATTTGTAAGACTCTCACCATACAAAATATGATAGAAAACAATTCTATCTATAATTTATATGTATAATTTATACTTCTAGGCATTTATTGGGGGCCCACAGATATCCTGGGGCCCTAAGCGGCTGCTTACCTCGCTGGTGATATCCGCCCATATCTGGAATATAGGAATTCTAATAAGGTGTCTATAGTTCAGTATGTTCAGTGGTGACTTTACAAACTAAAAAAAACTGTATTTACATATTATTATCATTATTATTAATGCAATTTGCACATTTTTATACCATTTGCTAAAATTTCCACTTTGAGGTCTCCAAAGCACCATTGTCATGTTAGTACAGAATGCAGAAACATATTTTCCCCCTCATTTTTAATTGAAAACAGTGTCATGAGAACACACCCTGAGGATCAAATCTTTACTGCAGTAAACCGCGGCCCGTTTCTAAATACTTTGAGACCTGTCAGTCCTTTGTTGTATTTAATCTACAACAACAAATTGAAACAGATTTCTTTCAGCATCAATCCAAAAAAAACAGGACCAAATGTCACAGTTAATGCCTCTGAGGAAAGTATACGAGGTTAAGCAAGTGTTGTCCTTCCCAGACGGATTTAATAGAATAAATAAACTTCACAGAGAGCGAGCAGAAATTAAGCTGTGTTTTGTTCAAAGGTGAATGCCATTTAGTTTGTGAGGAGGGGCAATGCCACCTGCTGCAGCTGGGCTCAGCGCCAAGTGGAAATGACTCACTGTCCAGGCCACGGATGGTTAACCGGCGGCCATTAACACATTAAACACACTGAAGGAGGCACGCACACGCACATACAGGCCATTAACACATTAAACACTCCACTACGTTTGCGGACGTCCACGCAATTGTTTTTCCCCGTCTATCAGACCATCATCATGACTCATGGCGACATTCATAATCCTCTCCTTCCCGTGACATCAGCGGCCTACGGGATCAATTGATTAAAATTCAGAGGTCCTGAAAGACAAAAACACGACGCAGAGGGGCTTATACATGCTCAGCAGACGTGACTGCTTTATACTGAAGAAGCTGGACAAATTCAGCTGTCACAAGCTACACTTCTACAGCTAAAGGGACTGTTCAGCCAAACAGAGAACTTTTTAGTCATTTCACAATTATTTGTGACTTGCATGTGTGGAACAAGGTATTTTGTAGAACGTTGGAAACATTCAATATATTGACATGTAAAGATATGAGATCAATCCAAATATTTTTAATGATGTTCAAGTCTGGAGACTGGGATGGCCATTCTAGAGCATTGTATCATGTCTGAGCATGATTTGGAACTGTGCTTTGGGTTATTGTCCTGCTGAAACATTCAACCCTGCCTTAACTTCAGCCTCTTGACTGATTTCTGAACATTGTTCCTTAGAATCAGATACTGGGTAGAATCCCATGCGACCTTTAACTCAACACGGCGTCCAGTACCTGTGCTTGCCACACAGCCCCACAGCAAGATGGAGCCTCCACCATATATTACAGTAGGGAGCAGGTTCTTCTCAAGGAATGCTGTGTTCTTTTTCCGTCGTCCAAAGCGTCTATCATTGTGTCATCTGTCCACAGTATATTTATCCAAAATGATTCAGGCTTGTCCAGATAAGCCTTTGCATACCTCAAACACCTCTTAGTTGGCAGAATGCAGAAAAGGCTTCTTCTGAATCTCCTTCCATTGAGCTGTTCTTTGTGAAGAGTGCGCTGGACTGTGGAATGATCTGATGACATTATCAGCAGCACAATTTCCTGAAGCTCATTCGAGGTGGTCTGTGGTTTGTCTGTGACCATTTTAAACATTCTTCGTTTTGCCTTTCAGATATTTTTCTTGGTCTAGCACATCTTTCCTGCACAAGAACCTGTGGCCTTCCATTTTCTTACTATATTTCTTACTGTGGAGATCCAGACTTTAAACCTTTGTAATAGCTTTTTGCATCCTTCTCCTAATTTATGTTGGTGAATTATACTAGTTTTTAGGTCATTAGGAAGTTCTTTTTAGGTTCTCATGTTGCTACTTTGTGGTTCACAATAAGAAGAAGCAAAACTAGCAATCAGCTATCTTAAATATCCTTTTTCATATCTGGTTGCACCTGTGTTGTTAAGGTTGACTGAGTCACTCAAATATTTTTTGTTGTTGTAATCAATGAGGATTAAGTGACTACAGGTTTTGAAATCCACACAAAAGAAACGTTTGCATAAGCTTTTTACAGTTTCAGTTTAATTTCACACATCTCAGTACTGCTACACTACAGATTTCTGTCTGAAGAAACACAACATTATCTAGCTTTCTCTAGAAACTGAATGGAATTTCACTGCGATCTTCTCTTATAAAGAAAATGCACATTATTACGCTGCCACAAAGGGGTGCCCAAATTTTTGCATAAAACTGTATCTAGATATCCTCTTCTTGGTTTCCCAACGGAAAGTCAATTTGGATTTAGAACTGCACAAGGGTTGGAAAATAACATGCAGTTTTGGGTAAACTATGTGGTATAATCTGATGACAACTGTATTTGTTTCATGTTTTGGTAATTTAGTGGCTACTTTGTGTGATTTTTTTTATGATAAGCTTATTTGTTTATTAGTTTGCGTAAATAAATAACATCTAACAGAGTGTTAATATTCTGTAAATTGTATTAAGTAGTTTGATTCAATGATCATTAATATGATTACTCAGAAAAACTTACACGTAATAAAATGGCTTAGAAACAACTGAACAGTAATGTTGGGTGACTCCACCAAAAGTGTGATTCATTAATTCATGATATTTGTAAAATATAGTTTTATTTTGAAGATAAATTCATGTCCAGTTTAAATCTGGGTCTTGGAACAAATCCTGTTTTGAGTCACTGTAAACTAAAGAACTGATCTTAAAACATAACTCATTAACACCACATGTTAACAATAGCCCCTTTCACACAGTGATAGCGGAATGAGTTTACAGGTAAATACAAAAAAGCGCTGTTCACACAGGCAAGAACGTTCCGGAGTTTTTCCAGAAAAGATCATTCACACATCCATTCCAAAATACTGGTAAATTCTGACATCATTAACCAGAAATGACCTCTAAATGGCTGCGCTTGTATTTGTAAGAGGACGGGCTTTTGTTGATGGTTGATGGTACATAATACGTGTGTGTGCTGGCGCTCACCGGCTGCTTCACATGCACACGCGTCAAGCAACTGAAGCACAGCTTACAGGTAAACAAAGAGCGGTTTATTATAAGCATTTTATCAATATTTTTTCCACAGTTGGCATTAAGAAGGAACATAGAAACGTTACTAACATCTAGCAGCTAAATGTGTCTGGAAAAAATTCAAACGCTTTTATTTTCATAAACAGTGCAGATGTGAATGTGTCTAAGTGTAGTAGACGTCTCATGTCAGCGTGTTCTAACGCGCTCTTTCCAGCAATTTTCCTTCTGTGTTCACACAGTGCAGCATTCTGGCAAATTACAGATAACTTTACAACTTCTCTTTCCGGAAAATTGCTAGAATTAATTTATCGATATTTTCCAAAAAGGCCTGTTCACACATGATCCCTTACAGTGAGGTCTGTATGTGTGAAATGGGCTAATGATGATATTAACATCCACAAGTATGAACAATAAATATGTTGCAATTCAAATTGGATACTTTGTCCTCCAAACGGTACTTCATGGCCACCATATTGAAGTGTCATTCCAAATAAAAGTGCGCAAAACTGTCTACGTAGAAGGACCTTATGGAATAAAGGATTTCTTAGGGTACAACTGATAGACACAATCCTTTGCGCCGGGATCATTTGAATTTTTGTTTTGCTTTAAAAAAATAATAAAAAAATCAGCTTTTTAAAAAAATCTTGAATAAGATCATACAAATTTCTGAGTTAGCCATTACCATCAGCATCCTACATTTTTGATTGATTTGTGATTTGATTTTGATTGGCTCTTGATTCTGATTGAATATTATTCATATATTATTATTCATTATCTAACAGTGATTCTAACAATAGGGCTAATAGGAGTGCGGATGGTACTTTTTTATTTTATTTAGGCTATATACTGTATAACAGGCGGTTCATTGTGCTGTGGCGAGCGCTGATTAATAAAGGGACTAAGCCAAAAAGAAAATGAATGAATGAATGAATGACTGTATAACATCTACAGAGTTTTATCATCATCTATAGTAATCTTGCTTTCTGTGGTGGTGCCCGTTGAGTGCTGTGGTTACACTAAAGGTCAGATCCGACATACATCATCTTATGAAACTCGTCATGGATAGATAACAACGTTATGACCAAGTTGTGGTTTCAAACATATTTTATACCACATAAACACACCCGTAGGCTGAGGGAAGTATCTGTAAAACTTTCATGATAAGCATCATGACACCACATTTACGAGGGCAGTCTAAACCAAAATCAAGTTGTTTGAAGAAATGAGATACTCTTGGAGCAGCATGGTGGCTAAGTGGTTAGCACTGTCACCTCACAGCAAGAAGGTCGCTGGTTTGAGTCCCAGTTGAACCAGGTGGTCATTCATTGGGGAGTTTGCATGTTTTCCCTGTGTCTGCATGGGTTTGCTCTGGTTTTCTTTCTCAGTCCACAGACATGCAATATAGGTGATATGGATTAACTAAATTGGCTGTATTGTATGCGTGTGTGTATGTATATGGTTCCCAGAATTGAGGGTTGTATTTTGTGCTGGGTTGCAGTTGGAAAGGCATCCACTGTGCAAAAAAAAAAGCCAGAATAATTGGTGCTTCATTCCACTGTGGCAACCCCTGATAAACAGGGAATCAGCTGATAGAAAGTGAGTGATACTCAGTTCCATTTTGCAGATTTGAAGACATTAGTGAAAACACTGCGCATTAGTGAAAACCCTCATTTTAGTGTCGTTTCAAGTCGAAGTGCTCAAAATTCAAAGAGCCCTTTGGAATGAAGGATTTAATAGGGTACAACTGAGGGCCATGATCCTTAGCAGTTTTGTGTCACACACTGCATATAATTCAGAAGGGTTCATCCCTATGCCCTAATCCTTTCAGAGAGGCATTCTGAAGGGATAAGGGCACAGGGATGAGCAGTTTCAAATGGAACCTGGTGTGAATAGCCAGTCAAGTGGACAGACACAGGGGTAAGTACATTTCTGAACTGGAAATCTCAGTACCCTACTGTACCAAATGTTTTTAATGGACCCTTTTCACAAGCCTGTTATGATGCGTTTAATGGTCATCAGCATTTAAATGTATTTTTGTATTTATAATATCATCTTTGAGTCAAATTATGAAAACTAATTAGCGCTTATGTGAGGTGTTTCTAATGCAGCGTCTATGGGGCTGAGAGTAAGTTTGACGTTATTCTCTCCTCTGGCTGCCGTCATCAGTCTCACACTATTTATTTCCTTTTTTCTGAAAGTCTTGATAACACCATCGTGGAGTTTTTATTTATTATTTCAGCAAATAGGATTGTAAAAAAGCAAGTGTTGTACTCTCCCATTCACTGCGCTCTAAGTTTACCCAACCATGACGCCTTCCGCTACTGAGAACCTGGAAATGTGAAGGGGTCTATAGCATATAGCATTTAACTCCATGTTATTTTACCTGTAAGGTTGTTTTTGTATTCCAGCATTGTTCAAAGCAAACATAACACGGGCAAATAGTGAGGAGGATATTAGTAAGCAGAGCTCCATATGCTCATGTTTCATTTCTCCAGTGGTTCAGCCCCTCTGTGTGATGTGTAATCGCTATGCTATCATTAGGAGTTGCCAACTGACCTACCTGGTTCACTGTGACCGTGCTTGTTTTCTTTCTTTCTACTGTAAAGGTTTTGGATTGCAACATGCTGCTTTTCCTAGTGTTTTGCTCGTGTTTTCTTTAGCCAACATAATTAGCTAGCTTAATTTGAAACAATTTTCACTCAAAATGGCTAAATAAAAAGTATTAGAGCCTTTTACAAACAATAAGAACAAAACAACAACTAAATCACAAGTTTTTTTCCTCGTTACTCAATTTATTTGTACTATTTTTAATGTTTACTATAAATTTAAGAGTAAAATCAATGACTTTACACCCCTGAGAGCACGATTAAGACTAGAGGTCATGTCAATTAATAAAATCCTATAAAGGCATTCTCTATAAATTGGTGACATTGAGAGACCTTAAAGTCTAAGATATTGAGAAGCACAACAACAACAACCTTAATTTACCTAATTTTTATGAATAGTATTTCAGCAGTCACTCACTATATAAATGAAGCTCTCTGAGAATAAGATTTAACATTTGTTCTTATTCCTGCTAGAGTAGTCAATGCTAAAAGTTATGCTGGAGAACCAAAAATGTTCAAGTTCTTATAAACAATTGCAGTTTAATCAGTACAATGTAAAATACATTTCCACTAGTGGTCTTATACAGATATGAAGGCAGAAAGCAGTCAGCTTGTATTCAGCAGATGATCCTAGCAGTGTGTCACTAAGAGTTGTTGAAAGATGGCACATGACACCCAGATCACGACCTCTGCCAGCCACCCGTCCTGTCCTGACACAGTGACAGAAGACAGTTTAAAAAAAGAGGAATTTCTCCCATCAAATCTGCTGCTTCTGCTAAAGTCAGAAAACAACAGCATGTGTGAAGTGGTGTTTGCTGATGACGTGAAGACGGAGAGCAGGGTGATGTGCCAGTTCACCACGACCTATAATATCAACGTGTGCTGCCAAGAGCACAAGAGCATGAAGGCCTTCAAACAAACACACAGCATGGCTAAATGTTATTATTACTGAGACAACGGAAATGTATGCGCTGTTGCTAGTGTCCAGCTAAATGCTGAGAATGTTTCTACAAAATCTACAGACATTATAGCTTTAATTAATGAATTCCACGTCATTCATGATTGTAAATGCATTTTAAGGTAAAACATTTTAGAAGATTAAACATAGAACAGTTTTCCTTGGGCAGAGCACCAGAGCAATATCACACGAGTAGCAGTGCGATATGGCTGTACTGTACTGTATATCAGCACTAGCGGGAGGCGTGTGTTGGCAGGCTCGAAATGACAACACAATGTTGCTCCTTTTTCCTGTAACAACAGCACAGCGGATAACAGTAAAACTAATTATTATTACTATTATCATAATCATTTTCACTATTATTATTATCATAATTATTATTAGCATTTTCACTATTATTATTAGCATTATTATTAGCATTTTCACTATTATAATTATTTTCACTATTATTATTATCAATATTATTATTATTTTCACTATTATTATTAGCCTTTTCACTAGTATTATTATTATCAATATTATTATTATTTTCACTATTATTATTAGCCTTTTCACTAGTATTATTATTATCAATATTATTATTATTTTCACTATTATTATCACTTTCACAATTATTATTATCATCATTATTATTATTAGCCTTTTCACAAGTATTATTATTATCATCAATATTATTATTATCATTTTCATTATTATTATCATCATTATGATTATTAGCCTTTTCACTGTTATTCTTCTTCTCACTATTAATATTACTATTTTCACTATTATTATCATTTTCATTATTATTTTTATTATTATTATCATCATTTTCACTACTATTATTAGTTCCACTATTATTATTATTATTAGCCTTTTCACTAGTATTATTATTATTATTATCATCATTATTATTATTATTATAATTTTCATTATTATTATCATCATTATTATTATTAGCCTTTTCACTATTATTATTCTTCACACTATTATTATTATTTTCACTATTATTATCGATTTCATTATTATTATTTTCATTTTCACTATTATTTTTATTATTATTATCATTTTCACTATTATTATTATCATTTCCATTATTATATTTACTATTATTATTATTATCATCATTATTATAATTTTCACTATTATTATTATTATAATTTTCACTATAATTATTTATTACTGATTGATTTATTTTCTTATTAATTCTTAATTTTAATGATCGTAAATAAAGATTTTAAGGTAAAACATTTTAGAAGATTAAACCAAGAACAGTTTTCCTTTGGCAAAGCATTAATATAATTTAGTACGTCGTAGAATTAATATAATAAGCAGTGTATGTCATTGTACCAAGTGTAATAATGTATCTATTTTTCAAATGTTTGGGGTCACCACTTTTGCAAGTCTCTTTTGCTCACAAAGAGATTTATATGATCACATATACTGTAAAAATGGTAATGTAAAATATTGTTTACCATTTTACAGTAACTGTAATATATACATTCATCCATTTTCTTTCGGCTTAGTCCCTAATTTATCAGAGGTCGTCACAGCGGAATGAACTGCCAACTATTCCAGCATGTTTTACCCAGCGGATACCCTTCCAACCACAACCCAGTACTGGGAAACATCCATACACACTCATACACTACGGCCAATTTAGCTTATTCAATTCACTAATAGCGCATGTCTTTGGATTGTGGGGAAAACCGGAGCACTCGGAGGAAACCCATGCCAACATGGGGAGAACATGCAAAGTCCACACAGAAATGTCTCGAACCAGGGACCTTCTTGCTGTGAAGCGACAGTGCTAACCACTGAGCCACCGTGCCACCTAATATAAACATACTATAATACAGTGTTTCTCAACCATATTCCTGGATGTCCACCAGCTCTGCATTTTCTGTCTCTCTCTAATCAAACGCACCTGATTCAGATCATCAGCTAATTAGCTGAGACTGAAAGGCTTGTAATGAGTGTGACAGACAAATAAGACATCCAAAACATGCAGTGTTGGTGGTCCTCCAGGGACATGGTTGAGAAACACTGCTATGATTCATGGTAGCAGTTTAAAAAGTATTTACCCCGATTTTTGCTCAATCTCTCGAAACGTTCTACTGAAGAAAAAAAAAGTCACCAACATGGCATGAGGGTGATTTAACAGCAATTTTTTGAGGGTGAACTTTTTAAATATTACCATCGACTTCATTGATAACATGGATTTTCACAAAAAGTGGGGAAAAAGTGCCATCTATAAAAGCCAATAAGAAAAGACTGCACAATAAAAGCTTTTGTTTTATTCTGTTCACTTTTTGTAACATCTTTATTGAATTTGTGTGTCATTTTAAACATATTTACAATATTTTGTTGTCTTCTTTGTTCAGTAAAAATACAAATACAGAACACAGCTTTTTCAAAACCCACCCAGCAACAACAGTGAAGAGTGTTTGCCAGGGCTTCACTCACCATTAGTCAAAGTCATGTTACTGTGGGAGAAAAGAACAGAAACGACACACACCCCGGACATCACTTCTGCCATCTAGAGGAGAGGAGAGCACACACGGGTCTCCTTCAGACAGGAACTGAAAGCATAGAGAGAAAGAGCTGATCGATGGCACCCAGCATCCCATCAATGGTGCTTTGAGATGGATTGATCCTCAAACAGAGCTAAGAGGAAATAATTAGCTTTTCCTTCAGCGTGTGGACTACATGTTCTGTGAATGTGCCATTTTACACACTTGAAGGTAAAAAAGAGCATTATAAGGCTGAAAGCGTCTTCCAAAAGAGACTGAATCAATATTCATTAAAGGTCTATTAAACCAAAAAAGAAATAAATAAATAAAAGCAAATTAAATACTTGATTAGGACTGGCGCACGGTTGTGTTTGCACAAACTCTGAGTTCAGGAGTCGGAGTTTCAGAGAAGATGTCAGGGAATAAGTCACGCTAAAACTCACATGAGATCTTCAGAGATATGCTTTAGCTTTTAATGAATACCAGAAACTGGAATGACAACCTGAAAATAAAACAAACAACCTCAGTTCAACATCATTCGTCCCGTGACAAAACCTACATCATTGGCATTGTTGTTAAGTTGTATGCAAAATATCTAGTTTGTGTTTTACCGACTCTGAGCTTCTTGTATACACACACGAACACACACACACAGTGTATTTTCTGAACTCTAAACCCCATATATTTATATATAAATCTCGTGGGCTATGATTAGTGGCAAATCTCGGCTGCTGAAAAAAAAATCAGGTCTGGTCTAACAAAGCGGCACTATTGACAAATGAAAACAAATGGTGAAACCGATAGCATTAGCATGGAAAGAGCTGCGACTTCTGCTTCAAGTGTTACTGATTGATGTGTGGCGAAACAAACCCATCCACCAATCAGAAAGCAGTCATTTCTGAGGAAAAGACGTGAATGGAGAAACGCTGAAAGCGCAGGATTTCTGGAATGACGGTGGTGAAGATTTCACAGCTGTTCGACAGCAGCACGTGTCCATTTGTTTACCCGCTAACCCCAACAATGAGTCGTTGAGAAGAAATCCTGAACATCCCCGTGTGCCCAGAGAAGGATATCACAGGAGGCCGCATCTGCCGTCTTGGAAAGCGAAAGAGCTGGTCCGAAAACCATTCATCCAGCAAGTCATGAAACGCCACCAAATTGGAGAAAAACAAATAGAACAAACTTGATAAAATCCTTCCCTGGTGAGAAATGCGCGTCTTTTTTGTCTGACAATTAATCAATCCACCAGTTTGTCGTTCAGAGAATACATGAGAGAGAGAGAGAGAGAGAGATAGAGAGACATGATGGGGTCTCCTGCGTTCACTGCAGTCCCATGATTCACAGTGCAGGAGGAGACAGTGGTTGTGGGGTTCAGTTCTCTCCTCTGCTGTCTTTCAGGAGGAGGGAGGTGTTCAGTAAAGGGGCGGTTGAGGGGGAGAGCGCCCCCCCGTCTGTCCTCTCTACCGCTGGCTTTCGCTGCCCGGCAGGGTGATGTTGCCCAGGTGCAGGACGGGCAGAGGATGAGCCTCTGTGTTGAACACCCAGTTCTCCAGAGGAAGCAGCTCGTCACTGGAGAACAGCAGGTACAGATATCTAGAAAATCACAGAACATTTTCAGAATTAAGGAAGCTGTAATGTTTCAATCACACCAGCAGGTGGCAGTAACGACCGGCTCTCTTTCTCAATTCAATTTACGTCACTTTGTTCAGCTGAGAATTACAGAGCCTGGCCGTTTGCGCAAGTTTTTGGAATAACATATTTGGTGACAGATTGGGAACAGTTTTGGCTTCTTTGAAAAAAATACTTTTTATGTAAAAAAGTCTCAAATAAAATCATTCATATTTGCTACCCAATAAATACCAAACGAGCTAAATCTAATAACAATGTTTCCCCTAAATGCTCATTTTGGACTCAATATGATGAAACACTAGACCATTTCTTTTGGGAGTGCTCTTACTGTCAAGTGTTTTGGGTTGACTTTTCCAATTTCATTGTATTCCCCCCAAAATTGTATTCTTTGTTTACTCTCTGGATGTAGATCTTTCACATTGTACATTTATTATTAATCTATTGCTTTTTTGGCTAAATTTTACATCCATAAATGTACATTTTCAAAGAAAACCCTTACTCTTTTATTTTCAGAAGGGACTTTGATTTATATGTGAACTCTTTAAAAGACTCTAACAATTATATTGCATGTAAAACTCTTTCTTGGTGTAAATCATTTAAACTTGTTCAGATTGCTGGAATTTTATTTATGTAACCCTTTTCGCCTCTTTGTTCATATTGAGTCTTTGTAATGTTCTTTCTTGCATTAAAAAAAAAAAACATAAAAAAAAGCCTGGCCGTTTGCTGGGATTATATTATTATACCGTGTAGAGGCCCAGGGGGGTTCGAGTGGTTGGAAAGACCCACCCCCTACTGATAAAGTCCAGAATTTGGCCCATATATGAGCTCATTTGTCTGATTTTTTACATAGATTTTGAAAATGACCGATAGAAGAAAGCTTTAAGACAAATTTAATTATTAACTATTATTTAAATGGACAAATTCTGACTGAGGAAATGAGCAGGCCAGATGTTATTTGCCTGCAGGCTACAGTTTTGAATTTAAAACAAGCTTTAAAAAGATTGCTAATTGCTTTTTTAATAATGGATGATGATAAATGAGCATTTTAAAAATATTTGTTCATATTTCTTTGTTCCAATTTTTTAAATTTAAAAATCTAACATGACAACGTACATTTTAAATGCACATTTGTAAATAAACACCCTTTTTTGTAAACATAAAATAGCATGAGGAGCCCTTTGACAAAAATGTAGGAAATATATTTGCTTAATCAAAAAGTGTGGTATTGATAACCATTTGACAAGCTAATTCAGCACATATTAGTGCTTAAATGTCACTAAAATGACGTATTTTAAACTCTTATTTGATAGAAAATGAGGCGAGTAACTGCAAAAGGTCCATTTCTTAAGAAAAAAGAGCCACCCCTTTTAATAGGCTGGCTACGGGCTGGTATAGTATGTAGTTATAATGCATACTCGCCCAATAAACTGAAAGAGTTCATGAGTTCAGAGTGAGTAAATGAGCTGATTTTTTACTTGAGCGTTTCAGCCAGGAAGAAGCTCTGCTGGACGTCATCATAGGTGGGATTGGAGGAGTAGACGTCTTTCACACCAGAGAAACCTCCACTCACTCGACAGTGCTTATCTATAGCCTGTGGAAGAGAAAGACAATGTGTTCATATACAGAATATGACTTACATTCAGGGTCATTTAGCTTGTGACACTGATGACATTATTATTATATTTTACTTTTAATTCATAAAATAATTCTGAAAAAAATAGCAGTTAGCTCAGCAATATGAAGCAGCACAACAGTTTTCATTATTAATATTAATAAGGAATATTTCCTGAGCATCAAATCAGTGTGCTAGGATCATTCAGCTTAAGTATCATTTGACTCTGGATACTGACTGGTCCAATATTCAACAAAACAAAACATTGACAAAATCCTGTTTAATGTTTCTTATTATTTAAATGTAGAGAAAAAAAACAAAAGTTACGACCTGGATTTAACTAAGCAAATGGGTAGGAGAATCCAATGGATAATTAGTGCATGCATGGTTATTTTAGCTGGTAACAAGTGGATTAACTTCATTCCTTAAACAACTCATTACTCAAACAAACAATGTCAGAGGGCACTTCCTGTGGTTGTGAAAAAGGATTTAATTATTGGCAGAATATCAAAATGGCTGAAATGTTATCGCACTATAAAATAACTGTTCAAAATTTCATTCAATAATGTATTCCAGTGATTTTAAAGATGAGTTTTCAGCTTCATTACTCCAGTATTCAGAGTGACATGATCCTTCAGAAATTACTCCAATATTAATTATTATTATTATTATTATGAATGCTAATATTAATAACAGCAGTAATGACCTGAGTAATCATTTCATTTGAAACTACATACAATTTTAATAAACATTTAACAATTTAATAAATGCCGCCTCGATGAACAGAATCTTTTTCTTAAAAAAAAAAAAAACTGGATGTGGTCAGAGAAAAATCTGGAATGATTGCAATTGCAGAGCACAAAAAAACAAGCAAAGAAAATAAAACAGTACGAAACAGCACTCGCGGCTATGCTAAATATAATGAAACTAAGCATTTTTGCACATAAACAATGTGAAGGGAACTCAGGGGATTGGGACTAAACAGCTGTGTAGCCTTAAGAAAACCATTTATCAGTGAAGCTAATCGAGAAAAAAGGCATCAATTTTCTAGGGAGCATATAGATTGAAGCCTGGAGCATTGGAAAGAGGCCATGTGGTCTGATGAGTCCAGATTTACCCTGTTCCAGAGTGATGATGGGTCCATCAGGATAAGAAAAGAAGTGGATGAAGTGATGCACCCATCATGCCTAATGCAGACCAAACAAGCTTATACTTATCTGAGGATGCTACAGTTGGTCAGATCTAGGTTCAGCAATGTTATGTATGTATGTATGTATGTATGTATGTATGTATGTATGTATATATGTATATATATATATATATATATATATATATATATATGTATATATATGTATATATATATATATATATATATATATATATATATATATATATATATATATATATATATATACTCATACACACACACACACATATATAGTGAATAATCAGATTATTTCATCAATGGATTTTTACTTCCCTGATGTCATGGGCTTATTCAAGATCAAAATGCCAGAATCGATCAACTTAAAAGCATGAGACATAATTTTTTCACATGGACTGGCCAACACAGTGTCCAGACCTGAACCCTATTGAGAATCTTTAGGATGTCCTTATGAAATCTTTGCACAGCAGTTAGACTCTCCCATCAATGCAAGATCTTCATGAAAAATGTATTAAACTCTGAGACATGTGTAAACACGTGATGTTCTGGAGAGAAGAAAGCGTCTGAACATTTGATGGAAAGGGTTTTTAAAAGATGCTTGAGTCATGACCGTGTCTTTTCTGTTGAAGTCATGCACTTTTCTTCCATCAGTGATTCCCAAACTCGATTAAAGCATGTAATATCTCTCCGTTTCTAATAAAAACATCAGCCAGCTGATGAACAACTCAGGCTAGCTCACTTCCAGATGTACTTTTTCCTGTGCCTCAGCTCAGAAAGATTATCTATACAGTATGGGCATTATCAAGTGAAACTCTGCCCTAATCACCATTTTATGACTGCAAATCAAATCAGAGCATGACGGTGTACCCGCAGTAATGACAAGCCAGAAATAGGAAAAATATATACCACGCTGCTCTGTTTTTCTGGCCCGGTACTCCAAGAACCAATAATGCTCCATTAGCGCTGCTTCAGCCTCTGCAGGCACGAGTGATGCAAGCCATCTGTGCCAGGAAAACATGGCATGATGTGTTCACCTACCTGCAGCAGATCAGCCTGAAACAGCTGCTGCGCTCAAGACTCACCTCAACAGCAGCTGGCCTGATCCAGCCCTATATTAACCCATTCAACAGAGATCCATCTCCGCCTCCCCTCATTTCCATTTAGATTACTTTAGCTCATCTTACATCTTTAAAAACATTTATTTTTCAGAATGTAAGGGCCCTTGTTTTATCACCTGAAAAACTATTTACCCAACACCTACGTATTAACACCATTTATAACATTTATTTTGCAAATATCTGATGAAAATCCAAAACAATGGTATGTGCTGACATGTATGCCCCTGGTGTATCTGCAAATATGTAATGGCTAGACCCACACGGAATCTGCATGTGCAGTAATCCGCAGAACTCAGCAGATTTTAGCCCATCATTGAGTCTAATTTTTACTTGTGTAAATGTGTGCAAAGTATATTTATTCAGTTTTTAAATCAATTTCAGTAACAATATTGACTAATATGAAAATGTTCTCTATTATAAAATATAGTAATATTTTTAGTAGATACAGTATATCATATGAGAGATTTGCTTTGTTTAAAAATAAGTGCATCTAATTGGATTTGCATTATGAACATTAAATACAAGTTTAAGAAGTAACATATATTTTTATTTCATATATTAAGTCTTTAGTTATGATACTCCAAAAATCATTTCACATAAATTTGCAGATTTATTACCTAATTAAAAAAATGTCAGCAGATTCTGTCTGGCGATAGTACTTGTATAATACTAGTAGTAAGGAGTCAAAATAGCACCAGGGATTCCAAATAAATAAAGATCTGTTTCAATGAGATGCATTTCAAACTCTTGTATTGAACTGTAATGGGCAATATCACAACTTTGGCTGCACGATATTGGAAAAATCTGATATTACGATATTTTATTTTTCTGCGATAAATATTTCAATATGAACACGGTTTCACAAGATGGTTTGAACAGCTCTATTTGACGGTTTTCTGAAGAGTCTAACAGTATTCAGTGGTGGTCATGGAGGAGTGGAGAGCTCCAGGGACAGATGAGTCTTCGCTGTGGTCCAGCTTCCAGCGCCTAGACTGCAGCTCTGCACAAGACGTTTCGCCATAGGAGAAATGGTCGTGCCCAACTGAGCCTGGTTTCTCTCGAGGTTTTTTTAATTCTTCACTTTCGCCAATTGGTGAAGTTATTTCCTTGCTGCTGTCGCCACTGGCTGGCATGGTTCGGGATCTGTAGAGCTGCGCATCGTTGGATTTGCTCTTCAGTGTTTTGACTCTCATTAGTGATTATTAAACCAAACTGAACTGAGCTAAACTGAACTGGACTTAAACTCTGAAAACTGAACTACACTGTTTCAATTCACTATGATCTCCTATGTGAAGCTGCTTTGACACAACCTACATAGTAAAAGCGCTACACAAATAAAGGTGAATTGAATTGAATATTCGGGTACAGAAATTGATTGATCACAATGCAAAAATAAATACTTTTCTTTGTTTTGTGTCATTTCTATTCCAAATATCAAAACAATTCTAAAAATATTGTTTAGTTTTCACCTTCAGAAGAAATAAATCAAGATTAAGAGTTTTTTGCTTGTTTTAAGGACATGATCTGCCAGTGGGGTACATGAAATAATCTTGTTTTCACTTTGAAATGTAGCTATTTAGACTAGAAACAAGACAAATATTCTAAGCAAGAAATGTTTTTCAAATTAGTTTAACTGTCCATCACATTATTTAAAACTTGAATGATAGCCAGGAACTATCAACTTTGAGTAAGATATATGTACAGAGAATAATCTTGAATGACTGGGATCGGGATAAAAACAGAGGTGGATGAAGTTATGCAACATTATGCCTAGTGCAGACCATACAAGCTTGTACCTTGCTGAGATCTGCGGATGCTACAGTTGGTTAGATCTAGGTTCAGCAATGTTATTTATATATTCATATATACTGAATGACTGGGTTAACCCATTTTACTTCCCTGATGTAATGGGCTTATTCCAAGATGAAAATGGCAGGATTAATCAAGTTAAAATTAAAAGAGTGGTTCAGAAAGCATGAGACATAATTTTTACACATGGACTGGCCAACACAGTGTCCAGACCTAGTAAGAAGAAATGTTTTTTTTTTTTTTTTTGCATAAATCATATAATTGCATATAAATAGTTGTTACATATTGAGTAACATTATTTTGACAATGCTAGTGTGTATTGTTCCTGTGTGTGTTGTATCCTCTATCTGTCTCTCTTTCTCTCTCTCTCTCCACATGAGCGGATATCAGGTGCAGCTGTGAGAGGGGCGGCACCAGTTATAAAAGCGTGCTGTTTGCGCTCTTCATCGAGTTCTCTTCCTGTTTCCCCTCGCTGTTGTGTGTGTGAGCAGATCGCTCTAAGTTCTCTGTGTGGCAGTGATATCTTTCTGTCTGAAACCTTTTTCCAAAGTCATCTGGTGAGATACTCTGTTAAATACGGTACTAGGACGGTAACTTGCATTAGCGGTGGCTGATCGTTTGTTTCATGTCTACAACCCTGTTTCAAAGTAATCTGGTGAGATACTCTGTTAAATGGTACTAGGACGGTATTCTGTTAGCTGTGGCTAAATGTTTACTTACTGCTGAATGATCCAAGGGAAGGCCCCTTTTTCTTTTGTCCAGTTTTCTCTTGTTTAATGGATAGTTATGGAGGTCAGAATTGTTTTTCATTTACGGATCTTTATTTTCGGTTTTAGGTAAGAAATTTAATAATAGGTAGCGTACCTTGTTTTGTTTATTGTTGGCCTTTTTTTTGTTCCCTGGTTCCTATACTGGAATTTTTGTTTAATAAATTTGTTACCCCTTTTTCGCAAACTTGGCCTGTGTGTGAGTGCTTGGGGAACAGGAACGGGGACTCCGGGTGACCTCTTTTAATAGCGGTCACCCTTAACCTTATGTGCGTAGCGAGGTGCATCCGCTACGTAACATAATTGGGGGCTCGTCCATAAGTTATTGTGTGAAAGCCCATCTGCCTTTTGTTTGTCTGCACGTCTAAATTGGTGAGTAAAATTCTTTTTTCTCTCTTTCCTCGTGATTTGTTGAAGTAATTAAATACAATTCTCTGGCTCCTGGTCAATTATAATTCAGACTGGAGATTGCATGCATCTTTGTGATGTGACTATTGCGGATGCGCACATTGCGATATCGATGCTGAAATGATATACTGTGCAGCCCTAATCACAACTATGACACACAAAAAAACAAATATGCTTAAGCAATCTGTTTTTACAGCTGCATCTTGACATAATATTCTGTTTCTGGATTGCTTTGATGTCTTTTACTGTAAGTTATGTTCATATTTGTCAAACTATCCTTGAATTTCTTTTAATCAAACCAGCCACAAATCAAAGCAATTTCTTCTAACAATGCACCTTTGACATGAGTCTTATATGCAGCGATGTTTTAGCAAGAAAAAAAGTCATTTAATAATATGTTCAAGTAAAACTTTTGGTAACACTTCATTTTGATAGTCCATTTGAGTATTAGTAGACTATTTGCTTAATATCTGCTGATACTGCTTCTTCAACAGACATTTAACTGACTAGAAGAA